>NW_016816648.1:433657-489823 GCF_001698545.2 Rhinopithecus bieti
AAAACAGTGTAATTGTATCAAAAATGAGTCAATCGTATTTGAAGTTCTGGACTTTTTTGGAAAAGAATGACATAGGATGAGAGTTTGGAAATAGAATTTTGAGTAGAATTTTGAGGTATACGTGAGAGGAGGCAATAGAAGCCGTCACTGTTCATTCTTTTGGGATTTTAAGTTTCACCCCCTGAAATACTGTGCAGGAACCTTGTGGTAAATTTTTCACAACATTCCCTGCCTTAAAAACCACCTGGCAGGGCCTTTTCTGCCAGGTCCTGCCTGGCTCTGAGACAGCATATCACAGGGGAAGGTTATACACTGGCCTTGCTCACCAGCTGGCCAATCAGTGATGCCCTTTTGTTGAACATCTCTCCAGCACGCATCCTCCAGCTTCACAGATAGTCAAAAGAAGCCACAGGTAAGGTCAGCAAAGTGGGGTATCTGCAGAAGACAGGCCTGCAAGTTTAATAAACTTTCTTGCTAGCATGACCAGAGTCAAGACTGTGTTTTCAAAAGGGATAGAGTGGCACAGACTAAAGTTAAATATTCATTTTTTAAGAAACTTTAATATACAATCATATAAAATTACAAAAAATACACAAATGGGATAGTAACATAATGCCCAGTTATCATGCAGTTTTTCTTTCCTTTTGCGTTCATCACTGCCACACACCCTGTTCCTTCCTCACCTACCTCCCAATCAGCCCCATGTCTTCCACCCCAGAGAATCCACTGTCATCCCCAGGTTTTAATGAGTTCAGATTTCCTATTGTTCATATAGTCTATATAAACGTATATTTACACACATAGTAAGGGCCCTTTGCTTGCCTTATAGAAGTGGGACCGCATACTGCAGACCCTGGTCTGCCTTTTGCTTCTTACTTAGTGATATCTAGCAGATGTTGTCACCTGGCATAACTCTAATTTAGTTTTTTGCAAGCAACCTGCAATGTTTTTGATATGGACGCATTGTAACGTACTCATTTTGTTGCCAATGTTGGACACTCTGCAACACTGTAATAATCATTTTTGTACTAAAATATTTACATAACTATGCTTTTTATTTCTACCATGGCTTTTCAGGGGTGGGCTTGCTGACTTGAAGCACATGTTTGTGAAGTTGATGAATGTGGCCAGAGCTTCCCAAAGGCTGTAACAATGAACATTCTTTACCCCACATCCTGTAGGCACTAGGTATCTTCTGGTTTATTGCCTCTATTTGCCAAGCAAATAAGCATACAATGACATTTCACTGTTACTTTTGTTCATGGGGATTTGAGCATCTTTCCACAGATGTGCTAGGTACATGAGTTGCTTTTTTGTGAATCACATTTTTTGGGATTTTGGGGGGTTTTTTTGGCCAGTTTTTCTATTTGATGTTTATCTTGTTTGGATTTCCAAGTTTTTTTTTCTTTAAAATTATGAATAACACTCTTTCTGCCCTCTGCTTTGTAGACGTTTTCCCATGACCATTAGCTGACTTTTGTTGAAGTCTTTAAGCTGTCTATATTCTTAGCTCCCCACTCTGGGCACGTAGTCAGTTTGTGCCCTCTCCATCTTGAAGGTGGCCATGTCTTTGTGACTTACTTTGACCAATGGAAAGTGATTAGAAGTGAAGAGTTTTACTTCCAGTCTGAGGCTTGAAGAATAAGGATGCTATTTGCCACGGTTCCTTCCCTGTACCAGGTCAGTAACTTTCTTTTCTTTTTTTTTTTTTTGAAACGGAGTCTCTCTCTGCCACCCAGGCTGGAGTGCAGTGGTGCGATCTTGGCTCACCACAAGCTCTGCCCTCCGGGTTCATGCCATTCTCCTGCCTCAGCCTCCCGAGTAGCTGGGACTACAGGCGCCCGCCACCAAGCGCAGCTAATGTTTTGTATTTTTAGTAGAGACGGGGTTTCACCGTGTTAGCCAGGATAGTCTCAATCTCCTGACCTAGTGATTTGCCTACCTTGGCCTCCCAAAGTGCTGGGATTACAGGTGTGAGCCACCGCGCCTGGCCGGAGGTCAGTAACTTTCAACACGGTAATGCCTCTGAAAGCCTCCATCCCTGGATGACAAGCTTATGAATGTGGGATTCACCCACACCCAACACTAACCACAAAAAGATAAATACTATATTATTCCACATATGTGAGGTACCTAGAACAGTCAAATTCACAGAGACAGAAAGTAGAATAGTGGTTACTAGGGGCTGAGGGAAGAAGGTACAGAATGGGGAGTTCTGAGTTACTGGGTATAGAGTTTCAGTTTTGCTTAAGGAGCTCTGGAAATTGGTTGTATAACAGTGTGAATGCTCTTAACACTATTGAACTACACACCTAAAAATGGTTTAAGATGAAGTCTCACTCTGGGCAGCTATAACGCAGTACTGCAAACTGGTTGTCTTATAAACAGAAATTTATTGGTCATAGTTAGGAAATAAGTAAATTTCCTAACAGCATGGTTAGGTTCTGGCTTTCAGATTGCTGACTGGCTTTCATATTGCTGGCTTATTGTATCTTCACGTGCCAGAAAAAAAGCAAGAGCTGTCTCTGGGATCCCTTTTACAAGGACACGAATCCACCTCATAACCTAATTACTTCAAAAGGCCCCACCTCCTAATGCCATCACACTGGGGGTTTGGATTTCAACATTTGAATTTTGGGGTCAGGGCATAAACATTCAGTCTATAATAAGATGATTAAAAATTGAATATATGCTGGGCATGGTGGCTTATGTCAGTAACCCCATCACTTTGGGAGGCCAAGGCAGGTGTATAACCTGAGGTCAGGAGTTTGAAACCAGCCTGGTTAATGTGGTGAAATCCTATCTCTACCAAAAATACAAAAAGTAGCTGGGTGTGGTGGCATGCACCTGTAGTCCTAGCTGTTCAGGAGGCTGAGACAGGAGAATTGCTTGAACCCAGGAAGTGGAGGTTGCAGTAAGCCAAGATTGTCCCCCCGCCCCCCATCCTGGGTGACAAAATAAAATCCCGTGTAAAAAAAAAAAAAAAAAAAAATTGAATGTAAAATTTTGAGGACTTTTAGTGTTGAAAGAGGTAATCACCTCTTATTCTCAAACGCTAGAGATAAAATTAAGAAAGTCTTGAAGCAACAAAGGGGAACTGGAACTTAGCTTTGTGGCAAAGATTACATTAAGAACATGGTCATTGGCCGGGTACAGTGGCTCAGGCCTGTAATCCCAGCACTTTGGGAGGCTGAGGCAGGCAGATCACGAGGTCAGAAGATCGAGACCATCCTGGCTAACATGGTGAAACCCCGTCTCTACTAAAAATACAAAAAAAATTAGCCAGGCCTGGTGGCAGGCGCCTGTAGTCCCAGTTACTCTGGAGGCTGAGGCAGGAGAATGGTGTGAACCCGGGAGGCAGAGCTTGCGGTGAGCCGAGACCGCGCCATTGCACTCCAGCCTGGGCAACAGAGCGAAACTCCATCTCAAAAACAAAACAAAACAAAAGAACATGGTCATTACACACATTCTGGAAAGTTCTGAATGAAGGGAGTTCAGAGTAGAGAAACAATAGAGAGTATAGTGGTCGGCAAATACTCTAACTTTGAAAAAGCAGAGAGCAGGCTAAATGCGTGGCCTGTCACCAAGGGCAATAAGTGCTAGGCACCCAAAATGTCCTTAGAGATGAAGCATGGAGGAGAGAGAACAAATGTAAAATGTATGTCTGGATGGGAGCCATGAGTGTGGATCTCGGCACATGGAACTGACTGGAATATGAGACAGACGGATGAGAAACCAACCACAGTGGCGAGATGCTTATGCTGTCAAAACAACCACCAGGCTGGACTGAGATTTCAGATAACCCTTCATCCCTAAGTGTTTACAAACAGGAAGTGGGATTAGAAGATGCTCAGCTTCTAAGAAAATCAAGGTCTTAATGTGGTCAAGGATAAAAATGAAGAAGAAATAATCTTCTAAGAATTGAAGCCAATATTTACAGGAAAAAAAATGCATATAAAATCACTACCAAGGAGTAGAATTAGGGGCTAATCAAGAAAAATAAAATATATACTCCCAGGATAGGAAGCTCTCAAAATACTAGTGTGGAAAAGATTTCAGGCCAGGCACGGTGGCTCATGCCT
Organism: Rhinopithecus bieti; assembly: GCF_001698545.2. Taxonomy (NCBI): domain Eukaryota; kingdom Metazoa; phylum Chordata; class Mammalia; order Primates; family Cercopithecidae; genus Rhinopithecus; species Rhinopithecus bieti. Next base: position 437,740 of record NW_016816648.1, read on the forward strand.
GTAATCCCCAGCACTTGGGAGGCCAAGGTGGGCAGATCACCTGAGGTTAGGAGTTCAAGACCAGCCTGACTAACATGGTGAAACCCCATCTCTACTAAAAAGGCAAAAATTAGCTGGGTGTGGTGGTGTGTGCCTGTAATCTCAGCTACTCAGGAGGCTGAGGCAGGAGAATCACTTCAACCAGGGAGGTGGAGCTTGCAGTGAGCCAAGATCGTGCCAACGCACTCCAGCTTGGCGACAGAGCAAGATCCCATCTCAAAAAAAAAAAAAAGATTTCAAAATATCATAGGTCCAATATGAACTGTTTGTGTCATGTTCTTTTCCTTTCCAGGTAAGAGTGCTTGTTGCCATTATCCTCTTCCTGTGTCTCCATTGTATCCTGAGTGTGTCAGGGGTTGGGGGAGATTGACGGCAGGAGTTGGGGTGGGAGCCACTGTAGCTTCCTCCTTAAACCCTACAGCTCATGATTTGAGGTGGAGGCTACACTTCTCCAAATCAATCCTTAACTTTTGGTTTGATGTCATGACTAGATTTGAGAAGAAGCTGAGGGTATTTTGTATGGCAGAAAACATCAGCCAAATATTTGGTGACCCGAAGGGTGGAGTATGTGGTCAGTAGTGCTATTTGTAAATATTTCTGGTTCTCCACCTTTTGAGCTCATGGTAGGATTGCACTCTCCTCTCCTCTCTAAACCAGTCACAGGAGTGAGTGGCTTGGCCAGCAAAATTTGAGCAAGTCACCAGCATCATTTCAACAGAGCTTTTTCAGGAGCCATGTAACTGAGTAAGCCATAGGACCAAGGAACGGCTTGCCATGTGTGCTCTCTGCTAACGTGGCCACTGGTCTGCTCAGTTGGGACACCTCCAGTCACTCGAGATGGACACGCGCCCTGAGCAAAAAAAAAACTTTGCTGCTTTAGACAACCGAGATCTGGGTGCTGTGTGTCACAGAGTCATGACTTGGCTCATTTTGACTGAAACTGCTGCAGAATGTGTCTCTGATGTCTTCCTAGGCAAAAACTTGTGACGCTTTTCTTATGGTTTCTTATGTGTAGCTTTTCATTTCGAACCTCGGGGCTTCCAGTGTTCAACTTCTCATTTCAAACCTCCATGCTTCCAGTGTCGTCTGTGAAGATCTCCCACATGCCAACTGGATCTGTTCTTAGTCTTCGTGGTTCCGTCATCCTCCCTGGGATCAAATCCAGATCAGCCACTTTTGGCATGTTCCAGCACGACCCTCTGCCTCTACCCTGTCCCTTCTTCCACATCCTGTACAAGAAATCAAGGGAACTGGTTGTTTTAGTGGAAGACAGAGTTGCTTAGATGCAGCTGGCTTTGCACTTTCTAGAAGAGTCTGGAATAGTGCATCTAGGGGAACAGGGCCCTAGCGACTCCCTCAAAGTCGAACCTGTCTCTCTTCTCCTTCCTGGGACTGCCAGATAGCCACGAACTGGATTTTCTTATCTTCACCTCTGAAAGCTCATTATTTACTGTCCCTTAGAGACAGCTCTTTATCCACATAGCTTTATTCAAAAAGGTAATTCTTAGGAGGAAGGAGCCACTCTGGAAAAGCTTCATCACACTATCACCATCAGAGGCACTGAGATGGCACCATGCTGCCCACCACGCCAACATCTTTCTCCCTCCCTTCCTCCATGGACGAGATCAGGGACACTTTTTTTTTTTTTTTTTGGTTATTGCAATTATATAGCAGATCTTTCAAAGCTAAAATTCCCCTAAGTCTGGAGGTTAATTTTCCTATTTACTTTATTATCAATGGATACAAGAGTCTGATCTCAAAATTACTGAAAGACGAGAAAAAAAAAAAAACTGACATACGCTAAAAGAGTGAAAAGAATGGTTCCTATTCTCATAAGTCAAAAGCAACATTCCATTCACAGAACACGTGAGGGGGAAAACATGCTGAAGTGTTTTTTGATGTGACCCAAGTGGTTCCTACTGTGAGAACTGTCACTGTCCTTGACACCCCAGTGTACAAAGGAGACTCTTTAAGGAGATGACAACTTCAGTTTGTCTGAGTTCCATTTGGAAGTTTGGAAATAAAGAAGATGACTGAAGGGCCTCCCTTAATGGCTTTTATATATTTTATTTTACTTTATTTATTTATTTATTTTGAGACAGAGTCTCACTCTGTCACCCAGGCTGGAGTACACTGGGATGATCTCGGCTCACCGCAACCTCCGCCTCCCTGGTTCAAGCAATTCTCCTGCCTCAGCTTCCCAAGTAGCTGCGATTACAGGCACCTGCCATCCTGCCCGGCTAATTTTTTGTGTTTTTTGTAGAGATGGGGTTTTGCCATGTTGGCCAGGCTGGTCTCAAACTCCTGACCTCAGGTGATCCGCCCAACTCCACCGCCCAAAGTGCTGGGATTACAGGTGTAAGCCACCTCCCCCAGCTCCTTAATGGCTTTTCAAAACAGCATTTGGTATAAAAGGATTGTGCCTCTAATTCTTAACAATACACTTTCAGTACCGTGTCCTCGCTCGCCAGAGATGAGGAGACTCAGTGGCTCCTACGTGGGAAGCAGACACTTTTAGGTGAGATCAGATGATGGAGTTTGCATGGCCCGCTGTGAGCCTTGTGAAAATCAGTTCTCTTTGCCCTGCAGACAAGCTGTGCTGCCCTCAGCACCAGGCTCCACAAAGTGCAAGAGTCTTGAGGGAGAATCAACCTTCCAAAAAGCAGGAGTGGCCAAGACTGGCTTTGGTATCCCCAAACACTGCCTGTCTTTGATCTAATAAGCCACCCATGGCCTCCCCAGCAGGTCATGTGTCTCTAAGGAAACGTTCAGAACCAGGCCTATGAGGAAAGCCAGGTAGACCAGCCCCGGAGCAGGCTTCCCGTGGACAGAACAGAGGTGCCAGCAGATTTCCCGAAACGAAAAAAACTCCAACCAGCATTCTAGAGCTTGTTTTGCTAAGCTCAATCCTGAGTCCCTCCGTTTCCTGTTACCAGTATCTGACAATTGTTTCTTAGACAGTGTTGGCTGATGGGATTTCTGGGGCTTGCGGGTTCAGCGTGCTCAACCATCTCTGACGGGTGAGGTGGTTAGAGAGATTACCCACTTTTGCAGCAGATTTTGCCTAAGTGATGCTATGATTGAGGGCCCTGGAGGCTGCTCCTATTTTGGGAAGGCTCACAGTGTCCTGGGGTTATCAGTGCTCACAACATCACACTCAGGTTATCTGGAAGACGCCAGCATGGGCAGAGTGTGAAGTGAGGAAGTGCTGTTCGCTGGCGGTGTACAGCTGCCTCCCCGGCAGTTTGCTATGTGTAGTGGGGGGGTTGCCTTCGGAGCAGGAAGAAGTAATTACGATAGCCCAGAGTGGGGAGGAACCAAGTTTCCATCTGGTAGGAGCTGGCCAGGCCATGCAAACTTCCTAAAAAGACAAGTTTCACGTACCTTCTGGGAGTCTGATTGTCATTGCAGAGGCCAATGTTGACGACTGATATATCAGGGGCACTTTATACCCTTAAAGATTAAATCATTCTGTTGAAATAAAATACTCTGTTTTAAATACATACGGTGAAAGAGAACTTTCGCCCCAATTTGTAAAATTGTAGTTTGTTGCTAAAACAGCCTAAGGGCATAAGTACAAATGAAATCACACTAATTAAAACATAAAAGGGCAGAAGGGGTGATTTTATCATGTCAGTTCAAAAGAACCGGGAAAAAAAGGAAAAATATGTGATTCTACCATTGAGGGAAAACTTGCTGGAAAAGGCTGGGTGCCCTGCCCCGCCACTCAGGAGACTAGACCCTTATGTGAGGCCATCTGTTACCTAGGTGAATGTCATGATCTATACATAAGTCACTTGTGAGCTCATGAGGAATTCGGACCGCATCACTCAAAACAAGAAATGCCAGGGGGTGGAGAGAAGCAGCACAAGGAATCCCACGGAGGCCAACACACCTCCATGTAGCGCGAAGATGGTTTTCAGGGACTCTTGTTCCACCAAGGTCTTTTCTGGTCCCTGTCTCTATTGTACTCACTGTCTAACATTATACCCCAGCTGGGCACGGTGGCTCATGCCTATAATCCCAGCAATTTGGGAGGCCGAGGCGGGAGAATCACCTGAGGTCAGGAGGTCGAGACCACCCTGGCCAATATGGCAAAAGCCCATCTCTACTAAAAATACAAAAATTAGCCGGGTGTAGTGGCAGGTGCCTGTAATCCTAGCTACTCAGGAGGCTGAGGCAGGAGAATCTCTTGAACCCAAGAGAAGGAGGTTGCAGTGAGCTGAGATCGTGCCACTGCACTACTACCTGGGCGACAGAGAGAGACTCCATTTCAAAAAAAAAAAAAGATTATACCCCATGTATGTCCATACATATCTACATGTTCATAACCATCTGTGTCTGTATTCATATTCATATTGATTACCGTATCTATGTCAATTTTTTCTCTATATAAACATATGTCTATACCCATTTCATGTATATCTGTATCATATCTGTATTTATATAAATTTCCATATCTGTAATTCTGAATTGCTATGGATTCATATATCTCTATCTGATATATTTCCATATCTACATGCGTATCTATCTGTATATTCCTGTATATTCTTTTCCCAGAGCTGCCTTGACAAAATATCTCCCACTGGGTGACCTAAGCGACAGAAATGCGTTCTCTCCTGTATTTAGAGCCTGAAGTCTGAGGGCTTAAGGGAAGCTCTGCTCTGTGACCCTGTCCCTGTTCCCAGCCCTTGCTGGCCATCGTCCCATCTTCTCCAATGTGTGCACACGGCCCTCCCACTCTATGTGTCCCTCCCCTTGTCCAAATGTCCCCTTTTGATAAGGACACAGGTCATTTTGGATTACTCCCATATGACCTCATCTTAACTAATTATTTTGCAGTGACCCTATTTCCAGGTAAGGTCATATTCTGAGGTAGTGGGGATTAGGACTTTGACACAGGAAATTGCGGGGGGAGGTGATTCAGCTCATAACCATCTGTACCTGTTTCTGAGGCTGCACTCACCTGTATGTCTTCCTATCATTTTCATTGTCATTTGGAAAAAAGAGAGAAGTATAAGGTAAAAAATATACTTCATAACCCCACACTTAGAGATAAGCACTAATAGTTTAATGACTTTTCTTTTTTACATAATAGTTCCATGTCGACACAATGTTTTACATGCGTGGTATATGATTGCATTTGTATTTTCATGCCTTGCTTTTCAAGGTTGTATCACACAAGCATTTTCCAACATGGCGAAACGTTTTTGTTGCTTGCCAAATGTTCATTCAGGTAACTTGGCCGGAACATAAAAGAGCATCCTTCAGTGATTTGATATTTAAATCCTGATAATCCCATAGAACATTTCAGGGACCATCTTTGTGCATAAAGTTTTCCTGGACTTAGTGTTACAGTCTGGGATTTTAGTCTTATACTCAGGTGTTAAGCTTAGGTGTATTCGTGTCATAAGGCTCTTGAGACCTCTCACCAGTGACGTTGGGAGAGGTTCTGTCTATGCGTCCCCACCAGCCTGGCTCTCAGTGTCTCTGGGTGTGAAGAGCAATGGCCGCAGGGCAGCAAATGCCAGCGTTCTCAGGGGTCCTTCTCCCATCCCATTGCATGCAGCTTTGGTGCCGACATCAGCGTCATCAGAGAAACAGAGCACTGTCCCGTAGACTGGACTTGGTGCATTATTTTACTCAAATTTGATGCCCCCAAGGAATTCACAAGAGTCAAAAAAAATTCACAGAAACTGTTGATTTCAGATGTGCCAAACCTTCCATGAACAGAAGAAAATCCCTACGGTAATGACCCACAGTCTGGGGTTTCTCCCTGGGCTCATCGGAGGCCCAAGGTGATGGACACTTCCATAAACATTTTGTTTCTCATAAAGTAAATCTTGGATTATCAGTTTCCAATCTCAAAATGCATAATTTCTCATTTTGATTCATTTCTCCTTTATTAAATACTTAAGATAATACATTCAAAGTATGAGAACTGCCAGTTACATAAAATTGGTAAAACCCAGGTGTGAAGAGTTTTAACTTACAGGCCCAGTATTTAACTGGTTGCCACACACTGGCAATGATGACTGCATTCACAACTGTCCCCAGCGTCCGCCACGCTCATGGCTAGATCCTAGGCCCCAGAGGCTCAGGCCTGGCAGGAGTAAAGAGAGACCTCTGCGCGGGGAGTCTCTGACAGACTTAGTGGAACTTGTCGTCCAAAGAAAACAAGCTCAGATTCGGCATTGCAGTGCACGTGCGGGGTCTTTGGGATGGATTCTTGCTGAGAAATCTGATTCTGAACAGGTCACATGATTGATATAAAGAGGCAAATATCCATCGTTCTCCTCTTTGGTGCTGACCAATTTATTAACATGATGAAGGCACGGGTTGATGTTCTGAGAGTCAGGTGCTCACACCTATCTTGTACTTGGAGTGGTAAGAATATAGGATTCTTGGCCGGGCGCAGTGGCTCGCGCCTGTAATCCCAGCACTTTGGGAGGCTGAGGCAGGCAGATCACGAGGTCAGGAGTTTGAGACCAGCCTGACCAACGTGGTGAAACCCCTTCTCTACTAAAAATACAAAAATTAGCTGGGCATGGTGGTGCGTGCCTGTAATCCCAGCTATTCAGGAGGCTGAGACAGGAGGATCACTTGAACCCTGGAGGCGGAGGTTGCAGTGAGCTGAGATCGCACCACTGCACTCCAACCTGGGTGACAGAGCAAGATTGTATCAAAAACAAACAAACAAACAAACAAACAAACAAAAAAAAAAAAAAAAAAAAAAAAAAAAAAAAAAAAAAAAAACAAGAACATATCCATGTAACCAAAACCACCTGTGCCCCAAAACTCCTGAAATAAAAGTACAAAAATTTAAAAAAGAAGTCTCTGTTTTGTGCCCACCCCTCAAATGCATGGGACAGGGAGTCTCTAGGGTGACCCCCTTCTTACTGCCCTGAGGGTGGGGGTCAGCCCCACCAGACCCTGATCCTGTTCACAACAGCGAAGTCCTGAGAGGAGATGGATTTGATTAAGCAGCTCGGGGCTCCTGCACAAAAACAAAACGGCTAAAGGCAGGGGTTGTTCTCAGCCCTGCACTCCCATCTCCGCCCCTGTGAAAGCCCCGTTCCTCCACCCACCAGGCACCAAGGCAGGCTCCTCCTGTGTTAATGCTCCATCACTGCCCACTCCCACTGACTCAATGTGAAACTTAGCTCTAACAAGTTGTGTGTTGTAGCATTCTATTGCATTCTTTAAAAAAAAAAATCTTGGACTAATATTCATGTATGTTTATTCGGAGAGTACATTAAAGCATCATGTTTCTGAAACTTCAAAAAACAAAGACATTTATTTAATATGCAAGTATTAAACATGTGTGGAGACATTAGTCAGAAACCTGAGAGAGTTGAATTTTGTGTTTAATAACAGAAAGGTGTTTTGTTTTTATTTGTAATGATTTTTACCATAGCAGCAACCGTAATGACTGTGCTTGCCTTCTGATGAATGCTTAGGAGGTAGGAGAGCCGCATGACTTGGCCTCTCCCAATGTCTGTGTGTCCTGAGCTCCTTGGTGCCCCTCTTACCCCAACCCTGATCTCCAGGGCTCTAGCCGCCTTGCTACTGCCCATGACCAGGATTTCTGGAGTTCACTTCCCTGCTGCTTTCTCCCTCTCATTGGCTTCTAGGTTGAGCACCTTCCTTGGGGTTCCTATTTTCTTCTTGCATCTCTTTGTCCTTCACTGTGGGCATATAATTCCCCCAAAGCAGCCTGCATGGCCAGTAGCAGTGACCTCACTGCAACTCTGGGCAAGAGACCTCATACCATCCAGGGCCGGGGACCCCTCCTCTTCTAGTCCCAAGAAAATAGACACCATTTTCTTACTGCAAGGTAAAATGTGATAAACCATAAAGGAAAATGTCATATATGTTTGTCACATGAGACCATTATCATTGGCCATCTTAATTTGTTTTCCCTGGAATTACTCATTTAATGCTGGTGATGTTTATGTGTGTCCTTCCACTGTGTTCACGTACCCTGATGTGACTTGTCTGGAATTTCTTTCAATCTCATGTAAACATTTCTGAACCATAAACATTAATATATTACATGTTGCCGACTTCTTTATGCCTTCCACACCTCACAGGTGAGGGCTCCAGTGCTGCTTTACTTTTCAGTGAAAACAAAGATTTCTTAGATACAGCATGGGTTCTGTTGGATTTATGTACAACAGATAGTCTCTCTTGGCAAATCAACTCTAATAGGATATGAAGAGGCGTGTGTTCAAACGTTCATTTCTAAAAATCCAGAATACACATGTTCAATAAACTAATTGAACATTGCAAAAGACATACAAGCAAAGTGCTGGTTAATTGCTATGTAGGTATCTAGTAGACAATTATCATTAATCTTTGTATTATATTAACAATTAATCAAAATAACTGTAAGACATAGTCATATATCTTATAGCAAATCTAATAAAAATGATTAGATAAAACACATAAAGTTAAGATGTGTAAGTTTTGTCGTGATTGATTTCAATAGCCACAGATGCGGAATTCCAAAGGTGTCCTTGGGGTGGAACACGTGATTAGCATTATCAGTGAGCACTGCTTCGCGTTCTGGGAAAAAGAGAAATATCTACCGTAGATTTTGGTTTCAAAGGTGAAACGTCTTCCCAGATTAAAATGGATTGCAATCCTCTTTCTAAAGACATTTAGTGGTCATCATTGTAAAGCCGTAGCATCAGGTTCACATCCCCTGATCCCTCAGCAGACAGAACCTGCTTGTTTGTGGTGCCAAAAAGCAAACACTTGACTTGGAGAGCACTCACCTGCTCCAGTGAAAGGAACAGAAAGGCCCTGCTCTTTCAGTCTGAAGAACAGTGACCGTGAAGTTCTCTGTGGGTGGTTAAAGGCAAAATGTAATTAGGATTTCACCATTGATCACCAAAAAGGGAGAAAGACAAAATATATTTAAAACCAAGCCTTGAAACTAGAAACTTCTGTATTTTTCCAGTGCTGAAAATGCTGTTTTACAAACCTGAAGCTTGGTGATGTTGAGTGATATGGTGAGGGGAGGTGGAGCGTCGCACTTTGTACATTAATGTCTTCAAAGAGTTTAGCTTGCCTAGCAAAACTCTCTGTCTCTTCCTCCGCTTCCCTCCCTCTTCTTTTTCTCACTTTCTCTTTTCTTCTCTCTTTCTCTGTCTCTTTTCTTTCTCACTTTCTCTGTCTCTTTTCTTCTTTCTGTGCCTTTCTCTGTCTCCATATCTCTCCACAAATAGATAGAAAGATAGATACTACACAGTTGGATAGACAGACAGGTAGAAGATAGATAGCTAGATGGATAGATAGGTGGATAGAAAAATGATAGGTGGATGAATAGACAGCTATAGATGGATAAGTGGATGGATAGATAGATGGCTAGATGATAGATAGATGGGTAATAGGTAGATGGATCATAGACAGATGGATAGATGCTGGATGGATATGGGATTTGGATACAATGGACAGTAAGATGATAAATGGATGGATGATAGTATGGCATGGATGATAGAAATGGATAGATGACAGGAATGGATAGTTGCTATATAGCAATGATAGATAGCGTGGATAAGTATATAGATGGATGATAGATGGATAGTTGGGCTATATAGATGATAGGATAGGTGGTAAGACATTAGGATGGATGATGGATGCGATGATAGATGGTTTAGATGGAATAGATGATAGATAGATGCGATAATACAATTAGATGGAATGATGGATTGGATAATAGATGGAATAGTTGGATATATTTAGATGAATAGGAGGATGGATGACTAGCATAGATGCGTAATAGCGTATGATGGATCATAGGATAGCATGCGATAGATGCTAGATGGATAGGAGGACAGCATGCATAGATAGCATGGATAATACATGAATGGATAATAGGATGGATAGATCTTAGATGGATAGCATGATAATAGATGGAAATACATTAGATGGATGGAAATGGATAGCTAATTAGGATGGATTTAAGTATGGAGATGGATAGATGCGTAGGACAGGTAAAGAGTAGGATGGAAGATGGATGGATGGTAGTTGCGATGGCATGATAGATAGAATGGATTAATGCATGGCATTAATGATAGATTGGATAGTATGCTAGATGGATAGTTGCGGTATTATAGACGATAGATTAGATGGTCAATATTATAGATAGATGCTAGCTGGAATAGGAATGCTATTTTTTTTTTTTTTTTTTTTTTTTTTTTTTTTTTTTTTTTTTTTTTCGTTATGGGATGTTGGGTTATACAGGGATAGATGATAGATGGCCATAGATGATAGATGGAATAATGGCGTATATAGCACAGACTGACAAATGGATAGTGGTAGATGGATAGCATGGTAGAATAGATGGATAATATTGCTAGATGGAGATAGATGGGAAGGATGCTAGATGGCATAGGTTGGGTATATAGATGATAGGAATAGATGGATAATACATAGATGGATGACGTAGATGCGATACGCTAATAGGATGCGATAGCATTGGTAGATGGGATTAGAGGTAGATGGCTAAAACGTAGATGAATGCGGGCATGGATGGTAGACAGATGGGATGATAGCACTAGAGGTAGATCAATACATGGGGATTGGCATGATAGATGGATAGATGCTAGGATGGATAGTTGGCGTATATAGGATGATAGATAGGATGATAATACAATAGATGCCGATGATAGATGGCATAGCTAATTAGATGGATAGCATGGTTAGATGGATGGATGCGGTAGATGGGTAAACGTAGCATAATGGTGGATGGTTAGACAGATGGGATGATAGATAGATAGATAAATCATGGCATGGGATGATTAGATGGTAGGGATGCTAGGGATGGATAGTTGATATATAGATGGATGATAGATGGATAGATGCTAGATGGATAGATGATGGATGATGCATAGATCAGTAACTGACTGATTCCCAGGAGACCTCAGTTCTCTCTCTCTCTCTCTCTCTCTCTGTGGGTGCTGAAGTTTGCACAGTGGGAGGAGGCTGGCTTTGGATCTACTTCGCCTGGGTCAGATCTTGGCTTCAGAACTCTGGGAAATAGAATGATAAGATATTGTGAAGAGCGTGATGCCGTAATTTGCATCCTCTGTAGCTAGTTCATAGTCGTTGTTTCGAATTCAAACAAGTGTGTTTCCCTTCCCCTCCTGTGATTTGATTTGTCTGCATGCTGGTCACTGGTCTGAGGGAGGCTGCGACCTTCTATTTGGTAAGGGACCACAGCCATGTGAGGCCGGCTCCCTGCAACTGTCTGCCAGGGTCCCTCAGAGCCAGCATTCATGCCTGTGGGTGCTCATGGTCCCCCATGATGGCAGGGGGACCCCATGCTGTGCCCACAGCAAGGCCTACATTTCAATATTGCTGTCTCCAGGTCCCCAGGGACAAGTGTGCCTACTGGTTCCCCCAGGCAGTCTATGAAGGCAGGGAGGCTGCAGCTGTGCGTGACACAGGCCTGCTTCCAAAACCTTCAGGCATTCACAACACAGGACGTGGAGGAGAAGGGGACACCAGGGCACTGCCAGACCTGACAAACAAGGAGAGCTTCCCGGCAGAAGCCATCAGCACCCACCCCGTCCTGATACTGTGGAGGATAAGCCCCTCACAACTCTACAGAAAGTACCACCCAGAGCTCTTGGAAGGTGGCTCATGTTAGCTTAACATCCCCACAGCCACTGTGAGGACATGATGTGCTCCTAAATAGGGGATATTTTACTGCCCAAATTACGCCCTCCAACAATTGAATCTTCTTTGATGTAACACATTTTTAAATGCCTAGCTCCTGCTCTTAGGTAGTTATAGACACGATGTTCATCACTCCACACAGCCATGACAGACAGTGCAGGTAACAAGTGTGCCCGGGAGGCTGGGGCCACGCAGCCCTCTCCCCCACCCTGGGCTGAGTCTGCAAACCTTCCCCACTGCCCAGACTCAGATTCCCAGTCAGGCTCCTCCGGTGCCTTAGCTCCCTGGACAGGGCTTCGACTCACTTGGTCTTTCAGATAGGGGTTTTGGGGTTCCCTGGTCACAAGGCCACTGCCCCTGGGTACCTGCAGCTTGCCTCCAACAGCAAGAGACCCTGGGGAGCAGGCAGGCAGGGGACCTCGGAGGGTTCCATCAGCCTGACAGTATCAGGCCTGCATGCAGGTGGTCCTGGACCACTGGAGAGGAGGGGAGGCCAAGGGGACAGAGGGGCTGAGGCTGACCAGGTGTACGGGACGCAGAGAAAGTGCTCGGTGGAGTCTTCCCTGGGGTGGGACCAAGCCCCATCCTCATCAGGACCCCAGGAGATGTTGAGCTTGAGCTCGCCTTTGCCCTCCTCTCACCCACCCTCCTTTGGACAGTTTTGTTTGTTTATTTGTTTGTTTGTTTTGAAACAGGGTCTTGCTCTGTCACCCAGGCTGGAGTACAGTGGCACCATCTCACTCACTGCAACCTCTGTCCCCCATGACCTGAGCTCAAGTGATCCTCCACCTCAGCCTCTAGAGTAGCTGGGACTCCATGTGTGCACCACCACATCCGGTCAATGTTTTGTATTTTTGTAGAGATGGGGTCTCATCATGTTGCCCAGGCTTGTCTCCAACTCCTCAGCCCAAGTGATCTGCCCGTTTCAGCCTCTTAAAGGGCAGGGATTCCAGGCCTGAGCCGCTGCACCCAGGCTGGACTGGTTTTTTGAAGGATCATCATCACCATTCATATGCGGAAGAGATGTCTGTGCTCCCATGTTTATTGCTGCAGTAACCACAATAGACATGATGTGGAATCTATCCAAGGGCCCAGCCAGGGATGGATGGATGAAGAAACCATGATGCATATACACAATGGAACACTATTCAACAAAGGATGGAATCCTGGCATTTGCAGCAACACAGATGGAACTGGAAGTCGCTACGTGAAATGAAATAAGCCAGGCCGGGTGTGGTGGCTCAAGCCTGTAATCCCAGCACTTTGGGAGGCCGAGACGGGCAGATCACAAGGTCAGGAGATCGAGACCATCCTGGCTAACACGGTGAAACCCCGTCTCTACTAAAAAATACAAAAAACTAGACGGGCGAGGTGGCGGGCGCCTGTAGTCCCAGCTACTCAGGGGCTGAGGCAGGAGACTGGTGTAAACCCGGGAGGCGGGGCTTGCGGGGGGCTGAGATTTGGCAAAAAAAAAAAAAAAAAAAAAAAAAAATGAAATAAGCCAAGCACAAAAGGAGAAATATCGCTTGTTCTCACTCCCACCTGGGAGCTAAAGAAGTGGATATCAGGGAGGTAGATTGCAGAGGGATGGTTATCCAAGGTGGAAGAGGCAGGGCAGACAAAGAGAAGTTTGTTAACAGGTAGGAACATACAGTTTGATAGAAGAAATATTGCCTAGTCATGGAAAGTACAGTAGGTTTACTACAGTTAGTAATGTATGACATCATTCAAAATAGCTAGAATAAAAATTTGGAATATTCCCAACAGGAGGAATGATAAATGTTTGAAGTGATGAATATGCTAATTACCGTGATTTGACCCTTACACATCGTATGTGTGCATCCAAAAATAACGTGTACCCCACAAATGTGTACAGTCATCCCGTACCAATATAAAATATTAACAACAACAAAACAACTTAGAACTTGGGACAGAATACAAAACTGTGAAGGCAGTGTAGGCCACAGGCAGCCAGAGCTCTCAGAGTCCAAACTTGCACGGGCAGGGCACAGCTTTCTGGGCCCCAGCACTTGTCCAGGGGCCTACCCAGTGGTGTCCAATAAACAGCAAAGCAATGAATGAATGGCTGCTACTAGCTCCTCCTCTACTCTGAATGTGGTTTCTGTGGATCCACCTGCCATGATATGTGACATGCTTACTCCCTGTCTCCATTTATTCAGGCTGCTTTAGCAGCATACCATAGTCTGGACAGCTGAGAAAAACCAGAAACTCGTTTCCCATGGTTCTGGAGGCTGGAAGTCCAAGATTGAGGTATCTGCAGATTTGGAGTCTAGAAATGCCTCCAGTCCTGGTTCATGGAAGGCGCCTTCTCTCTGTGTCCCCACGGGGTGGAGAAGGCAAGGGGACTACTTGGGGTCCCTCTTTTAAAGGCACTAACTCCATTTATGATGGCTCCACCCCCACGACCAAATCATCTCCCAAAGGCCCCAGCTCCTAATAGCATCACCTTGAGGGTGATGGTTTTGACAGGAATGTTGGGAAACACAGCCATTCAGACCACAGCAATGCTGAAACTATTTCTGAAAAGCACAAAAGGAGAAATATCACTTGTTCTCACTCCCACTGTGCATGGCCCTGTTTCAACACAGTCCTGGAGGGTGAGCCAAGCCCATCCTGTCCGGGGGATGCTCCGCATCCCCATCAGCTCAGAATTGCTTGTCTCCCTGCTCACTTCAGATGGTTCAAGTTCAAAATGAATGCAGACTGCTTTCATGGTCCCTCTCCAGCCCCAGCTCACACGTGAGGGCCCCACTTGAGGGCCGGGGGGAATAAGGAGTGTGCCTGGGCAGCCAGGAGTGTGCCCTCTCACCTAAGGAACCACGTGTAGAGTTAGGTGCTCTGCTGTCTGGGGAGGAGAGCAGGTCTGGAGTCTTGGCCCAGACAACAGACTCCCCCTAAATGAGGTTAAAATAAGGGGTGACGGGACCAGGCATTGGGGTACTACATGACCGCTGCCACCCCCAGAATCTCATCAGGAGACACCCGCCCCACGCAGGCCTCCAGGGCCAGCCGTGCTGCAGCACCACCCCTCCATCAGCCCTGGAGCCAGGCACGGACCCCAGTCTCTCGCCTTCCTCCCACTGCTGGAGAGAATCCAGGCTAGGGAGCCCCACCTCCCACACACGGTGGCTCTGGTCCATTCCAGTCCCTGCCGGTGGAGGCCAGGAAGGGACCACCTCACTCTTGGAGGCCCAAAGAGCCCCATCACCGAATCCTGGGCACTGCTGGGGACATGGGTATTGCTGCTGCTTCCTGCCCCTCAAATGCGATGGCTCCATCTTCACAGAAAAGCGCAAGCGCAAACAGGAGATAGGTCGGGAAGTTCGGACACAGAATCACAGGCTTGGACAGGAGGCTCACCAGACTGACAGGGAGTGTAAGTGAACGCGCTGTCCTCCTGGTGTCACAGCCATCCCACGCCACCCGCCACCTGCCAGGGAGGGGGAGGGCTGCGGCCACCTGCCTCCTTTCTCTCCCTTGAGCCCCAGTGGAGAAGCATAGCCTGGACAGTTACAGGGGTGGGTGGAGGAGGGGAGAACCGGGGACCATGCCCATGGGCAGAGCCACAGGCTGTCCCCTCTGCTGGATCTCCGGAAAGACAGAGGCCGCTGCTGGGGGAGAGGCCTCTGCAGGGACCAGCACGGCACTGAGGCCTGGAGACACACCTGGGAGGAGACTGCCAACCGGCACATGCCAAGGACATGTCACAACAGGAGTGGCTTGTCCCTAGGCCCCAGCCTCGGCTCAGTCCCCCACCTCCCATCTCCCCCAAGCCCCTTTTCCATGTGACCCTCCCGTGGTCCCCCATTCCTCTCTGATTCTGCAGGGGTCTTCCAGTGAGAGGCCACCTCCAGCTGCGTGGGGCTGAGGGCCTGAATCTGCTCACTCAGATGTAGAATGGGGACCGAGGCCCCCCTGGGACGAAGGAAGCTGCGGGCCCTCCCCAAGGGTGAGGAATGCGCCCCCAGCCCCCCCAGGAGCCCGGGCCTCTCCAGATCCCTAACAATGTCATTTACACTTCTTTGGCTTCTTTTCTCCCAGAACACATTTTCATTTCCATGCTTCCTAAGTCCTCCCTGCCTGCTTCCCTCTCCCAGCCCAGACCGGCCCCCAGGCCACGCTTGTGCAGGTATCCAGGAGAGGAGGAACTAATGATTAACAGGTGGATTTTCTTGATTTTCAGTGCTGGCCCAAACTTAGAAAACCTTTGGTGGGCAAAGGAAGCCCATTCATCCGCTAGGCTCTGGGTGGAGTGCTGTAGGCCACAGAGCAAAATCCGAACAGCTTATCTCCATTTAGGGAAATTTGTTCCTGACAAACTCTGACTGTCCCATCGCACCTCCTCTCCCCCCATGAAGTCCATTCTCCCTCCCCCAGGCCCTGGAGCCTCTGGATGGAGCTCTCTTTGTGTTTAATTCTGTGTCCCTCCCCTTTAAATTCCTGTCAACACCGGGCTGTCACCGACTGCTGGGCACTGCTGGGGACATGGGTGTTGTTGCTGCTTCCTGTCCCTTGAATGCGATGCCTCCATCTTCACAGAGAATGCAGAGCAAACCAGGAGACAGGCCAGACAGGAAAGGGCAAGCACTGGGAAATAAAAGTCGGGCACAAAGTTTTCAGAGCAAGGATCGGGGGCTGGGCACGGTGGCTCACGCCTATAATTCCAGCACTTTGGGAGGCTGAGGTGGGCAGATCACCTAAGGTCAGGAGTTTGAGACCAGCCCAGCCAACATGATGATACCTTGTCTACACTAAAAGTACAAAATTAGACAGTTGTGATGGTGGGCGCCTGTAATCCCAGCTACTTGAGACGCTGAGGCAGAAGAATCGCTTGAACCCGAAAGGCGGAAGTTGCAGTGACAAGATTGCGCCATTGCACTCCAGCCTGGGTGACAGAGCGAGACTCCACCTGAAAAAAAAAAAAAAAGAATAGGGATGGGGAAGAGGAGACAGGAGGGAGAGGCGGACACACCTGGGGAAACAGCGTCTTCCAAGAAAATACAGTGCGAAAATAAGAGTCGTTGCTTACAAAGACTTAAAATCAGAAGACATGGCAGGGGAGGGCTGGAAGCAGGCTTCCATCAGGGCACTGCTCTGCAGCTTAAAATGTCACCAAACTCCCCCCAGAGGGGCTGCTGATGAGAACCGCCCTCCGGGAAGACATCCTTTCTGAGCAAGGCAGCCTGAGTTCACCCGGCCTCTTAGGCCTTTGATCACAGGATCCTATTTTAGACCGAGCGTTTGTGTCTGCCATTGCCCAAGGCCCATCCTGTCATCGGGCCACATCCTAAATCCAACCCAAGCCCTGCTTTCCGCAGAGGAAGTGGGGCTGGGCCTGGGAGTGTCGTTGGCCTCAGGACGGCTACCTGCTCTCATCCTCCCTGAGAAGCAACTGCTGGCCAGAGGAAAACAATTCAGCCGGGAGACAAAGTCAGAGAAGAGAGGCCAGCGTGGAAGAATTGAAGCCCTGTTGTGCACTAATTTTTGCTCAGTTGAACCCAGCCATGAGCTCCTGAGTGGGAGTAGGAAGAGTTTCAGCCTCCAGCAGGGACCCCAGGCAGCAAGGCTGCTGCTCGGTGCGGTGGCTGCTTCTGTGTTGGCCTCAATTGCATCTCTCTTCTGGGTAGAGCCAAATAAAAGCAATTTTCGGTGAAGGCAATTAACATGGAATTCGGGTGCAAGCTCTAGAATGCATTTCCTTCATCTCCCCCCTCCATCTGCAGGGCGGGAAGTGGGGTGAACCCGTCCCTCGGCTGACACAGTGATGAGCAATGGCAATTTGCCTTAAAAACGCGCGGATCATTGCTGCAGAGGAACGGGAGAACCCTCCAGTCCCCTGGCGGCCACACGCCACGGTCTGCTGTGCAGTAACCAGGCAGAGCACAATGACATCCCAGCCTCACTCCCCAGATAAAAATTTCTCTCCCTCCACTTTTGCAAAGGTAATGAGGAAGTAATGAGGCTTGACTTGAATTTTTTCAGCCCTGGCTTTCCCTCCTTCCCCAGCAGGTCCCCCAGGATGGAATAAGACACTGGGTTTCTATAAAAGCTGTGCTGTGGCAGGGTGGAGGAGCGGAGCCGGGCTCTGAGGCCGCTTGCTAGAGTTCAGATAAACCCAGGCCCCTTTCAGCGCGGCCGTCTGCTCTGATCGGCTCCACTGAATAAGACGATTTGAGGATGTGCAGGCCCGGCCATGCCGCTCCCTGTTTATTTTACCACTTGATGGATAGAAAGCCCTGACCTTTCCCGGCTACCTTTTCCCCCACCTCCTCCCCCCACCCCAGCCCTGTTCCTCTCCTGCTTTTTGTCTCTTTTGCAGCTTTGCCACATTCAACTGTGCAAATAGTAAAATCCCAAAAAGGTAGGCGGAAGGGCTGTTTGAGATCATTAGCTTAATTTGAGCTGAAAGGTCTTTGTTGTAAGTTGGGGAGGGGAAGGACCCGGGGACCTTAGCTGAGTGTTCTGCTGGCAAGCTTGTTGAGATATGATTGCCTTTGTTGTGATAATCTGAAATTAATTTGCACTTGAACCCATCTTTCTTCTGGGCTCAATTTAAACACTGTTATAATTATGCGCCCTGCATGAAATTGAGAACAGACCCTGATATGACAAACTGAATATTTTAATTCCCCAGGTACAGACGGCTTTTTTCCTCACTTATCTCACAAGGTAATAAAACAAAATGTTGCAGTGCTCATGCTTAAGAGAGAGGTATTTGCCTGAGGGGAAACAGAGATAATCACTGTATTGCTCCACATTTCACTCTGTACTTTCACAGTGGGTCAATCGCTTTCTTTTAAAGTGATGTTAAACTTCTGCTAATATTAGTTGATTTGTACCTGGAACGTTATTTAAAAAAAAAAAAAAAAAAGTGAAAATGGTATGTTTTATTCTATTTCAGCCGCTCCTCATCTAAGAGGCTTTGTCTCTAACATCCATTTCCTCAGATTTTTTTAAACACTATTAAAGGCTGCCTCCTAATATGCACAGTTGATCTTAGCAGAGCACCTTTCTTGTTCTCAGTGTGAGCTGTAATATCCTTATCAGCATTCTTTTAGTTTTAACCCAGATTAGTGTTTTTGGTGAGGAATCTCATTAACTCCAGCAAGCCTATCTTCTTTTGTGATTGCCTTTGGAATTGTAATGTACTAAAAGGCCAACGGGGTCTTTGCCCCGGGCACAAATTCTTCTTTAAACCAGCCTTCAGCTTAGAGAAACTACACAGTCCTCAGAAAGAGACGTTCTGAAGGGTCGGGATGAACTGTGCGGGTTCCCCTCTCTGGAAGACATGGCTAAGACCGGCTGGCTGTTTGGGAATCTGGGGGAGGAGACCTAGGAGTCCTGCGGGCTCCCCGGCTCCCCACTCCTGGCCCCTTCCTGTTCCCCTTACTATCTTGCACAAACACTTCAGCCGCCCCTCTGAAAACAGCCTTAAATGATCATGGTCATGTCGTATTGTGTTAAAAGCAAGTGTCATTTCACAGTTGCACAAGCAAGGAACCCATCTTCACAAACAGAACCCTGGGTAGAAGACAGACAGAGAAGGTGGGGTTAAAAGGAGACACCTGACAGCTAAGGAGGGCGGCCCAGTGCCCTCTGACCATCCTGGTTCATTTTATAAATAATCACAACACCCAGTACTTAGGTTGGTTTACTAATAAAATGTCCAAGGTTTGAATTCGGAGTAATTTGAAAAATAAAATGTATCATTCCCCCCCCCCCCCCACCCCGATTTTATGGGTCATGCGATAAAATGTCAATGGCATATGTTTATGACTGAGCTCCTTTGTTAGAAATTCTGTGCTGGAAAAGTACAGATGAGTGATTGGGGGTACAATAGTGTTTTTAACAAAAACTACGTATTGGTAGAACAGCTTTATCTTTGACGACTCGTTGTTCCATGCACTCTATGATGATTTCAGTGAAAACAAAGATGGTGGTAGTCACAGGACTATTTTATCTATTGGTTTGTAAAGCCTATTAAAATATACACACAAGTGGTATCTATGTTCTTTAATCACTCTTCTTACTAACATATTTTTGAGAAAGAATGGAGGCAACAGTTCAGAATCTCATGTAATCACCTCCTGAGAAAGCCTGTAGCTGCGTGGATAGGCACCTGGTGTACGTAGGAGGCCTGAGCCTGCCTGTAAGTGCATAGCAGAGAAGAGTATCCATTGTCACATGTGAGTGCCATGTGGGTGCACCCAGGATCCTAGATGGGAAGTGTGTGCACCACCGCCATACAGAGGTGAAGCAGTGGGAGGTGCGTGCACCACCATACAGAGGTGAAGCAGTGGGAGGTGTTCACCACCGCCATACAGAGGTGAAGCAGTGAGGAGGTGTGGTGCCACCACCGCCATACAGAGGTGAAGCAGTGGGAGGTGTTCACCACTGCCATACAGAGGTGAAGCAGTGGGAGGTGTTCACCACCGCCATACATAGGTGAAGCAGTGGGAGGTGTTCACCACCCGCATACAGAGGTGAAGCAGTGGGAGGTGTGTGCACCACCTCCATAACAGAGGTTGAAGAGTGGGAGGTGTTCACCACCGCCTACAGAGGTGAAGGCAGTGGGAGGTGTTCACCACCGCATACAGAGGTGAGCAGTGGGAGAGTGTGTGCACCACCTCCATACAGAGGTGAAGCAGTGGGAGGTGTGTGCACCACCCGCCAATACAGAGGTGAAGCAGTGGGAAGGTGTGTGCACCACCTCCATACAGAGGTGAAGCAGTGGAGGTGTGTGCACCACCGCCATACAGAGGTGAAGCCAGTGGGAGGTTGTGCACCACCTCCATACAGAGTGGAAGCAGTGGGAGGTGTGGTGCACACCGCCATACAGAGGTGAAGCAGTGGGAGGTGTGTGCACCACCGCCATACAGAGGTGAAGCAGTGGGAGGTGTGTGCACCACCGCCATACAGAGGTGAAGCAGTGGGAGGTGTTGCACCACCGCCATACAGAGGTGATAGCAGTGGAGGTGTTCACCACCCCATACAGAGGTGAAGCAGGGGAGATGTGTGCACCACCGCCATACAAGGTGAAGGCAGTGGGAGGTGTGTGCACCATCTCCCATACAGAGGTGAAGCAGTGGGAAAGGTGTGTGCACCATCTCCATCAGAGGTGAGCAGTGGGAGGGTGTGTGGACCACCGACAATACAGAGGAGGAGCAGGAAACCCACATCACGTGGCAGAGGCACGTGCTTTGATGGCACACAGTCCACGTGAAGCACACATGCTTATGGCAATGAAGGTTTTGCCCACTGCCGTAATGGAGGAGGAGAGGACAAACTGAGGAGGCTGGGTCCTTCCCCCACAGAGTCCTAAGTCAGACTTGCCACCAACCTCTGAAACTCTCAATAACCCATCCGAGAAGTACACCAAATGAAATGAAGCCACTCAGAGAAGTGGCTTGAGGTGGCCCTGGGATGGGGGGGGAAGGTAGGGGTCCACAGGGCTGCATTTTCCTTGACTCTGTGGTGGCCTGGCTCGCCAAGCCCTCCCCTCTCCCTCTGCTCTCCTTCACCTTCCTCTCCTCCTCCTTCTCTTGCTTTTTCCCTGCTTCTCCTCCCTCCTCTCTCATCTCTCTCCCATCCTCTGTGCTCCTCCCTCCCCTTCCTCTCTCCACTCCTCTCCTCTCCTCCCCTCCTTTCCCTGCTCTGATCCCCTCTCCCTCTGACTCCTTCTCTCCTCACTCCCTCATCTCTGTCCACTCCATCACGCTGTGTGCACCCCACTCACTCACTGACAAGCAGCCCGGGCAAAACAACCTCCTACAAACAAAGCAGGGTGCCCTGTTTTTCTTCTGATAACATCTCCTGGTCTCATTAGTGATTATCTTCTTTATTGGGCCTTGTTTCCGGAAAGTCTGACGTGGGACAACAGAGGTGACAGCAGATTGGCCCTGGGCCCTGGAAATGAGTCAGCCAGCCACGGTCCGCACCTCAGCGGAGTGCAGCAAAGGCAGTCAGGCTGTCTTGACTTCATCTCTCCATCCTTTATCTCGAATTTGTCTTGAACCCTCCCAGGCAATTCACTATCCTTGTCACTGATTTTTATCACCTCCCTATGCCCCTATGAGGAAATGCTGTTTGACTGATGAACCAGCTCCTCATTTAAACAACTGCGTGCTTCACCTCCATGTGAAAACAGCTCTCTCAACAAGAAGAAGAATGCCCTAACTATTTACATCAATCCTGGGCCAGCACTCTTGTCCTGAAAGTTTGTGCCAGCTCTTACCGCTGGTGCTCTGTGAGCCCAGGGCACCTGCAACCGGACTCCCTGTATGGGACATTCCCCCACCCACAGTTCCACCCAGAGGCAGGGGGCCTAAGGAGCGCAGACTCAAAAAGCCAACTTGGAACAACAGATTCATACATGGCCCTTCCTGTCTCCAAGTCTCTGCAGCAGGTTCCTGGGTCTTCTGGCGTCTGAGGCCAGCTCCACCAGGGCATCTGTGGTCCCCTGAGCACAGATCTCCTGCAACAAGCACAGTGCTCAACATGCAGTTTCTTTTCTCCAACCGCGGACAGCCCCACTCCCCCAGCTAGCTGCCTCTGGACCAATACTGGGTCCTCTTCCCTCTGACTCAGCCTCATCCCTCGGCTGCTGGCCCTGCAGGATGGAAACGGTGCCTGTGGCCAGAGCAGCAGAGAGAGGATGCTCAGTGTTTAGAGCTGAACATTCTCAGTGGTGCGTCACCAGATTTGATGTTGCTGAACAGCCTTCTCACATTTCTGTCCTCTTGAGGGTTTCAACCACCTGGGCCATCTTCTTGCTGCATTCTCAGGGGAGGTGAAAAGTTCTGTGCATCTGAGGTTGAGTTTGGAAGGTAAGGTGAGGCTTTGACACTGGATTTCTCACCGGTTCTAACGATGCCATACTCCTGAGGGCTTCTCTTGGCTTCCTATACCCCAGGCATTTGCTTCCCCTCTCACAGCCTTCGGAGGGGCCTGTGACTTTAAAACCAGACACAGCTGATGTACAAGAATCACACGGGACTTGATCCACAGAGCAGGTGCAAAGAAACAGTTCCCAACCACGTTCATCTTTCCATTGCTGATACAGATTCTCCAAAATGTAACTGCAGGCCAAAGACCCCACCTGTCCTCACTGCAGCCAGGAGACACACAGGGTGCATGCATCGTTTGGGGATGGCTGGAAGCTGAGCTTGTGGTCCTGGTCCTGTTTTATTCTAGCTTTGCAGAAGTCACAGTTCTCTCACCGCCTCTCAGCACGCATGCATTTTCCTCCCCTGTAACTGAAACTAAGAAGGATTCTCTCCCTCTGAGGTTACCTTCATCCCATCTACTGATTATCAGTAAGATTAACTTACAGAATTCACCCTTCAGGAGAACCAGGACCCAAACAGTCTGCTTAGGTCCAAAATTTAGGTGTCAGCCTCCACTCACTTTTCTTCACAACCTGCCCGGCCCCATCCAATCCACCTTGAGGAGCCCCTGGGACCTCCTTCCAGAAGGTCTAGAGTCTAAGTCCTCCTGTGGTCTTTGTTGATGCCACTCCCTGAATCCACCTCCACCTCTGTGCTGGATGTTCACAGCTCTCTGCTCCTCCTCCCAGGCCCATAAGCCATCCCACATGGCGGTCTGAGGGGTCTTCTAAAAATATAAGTCACAGCATGTCCCCTATGAGCACCAAAATGCTTGCTAGCAGTTCCCCATGGGACTTAGAACCCAAAGTCACTGCAGTCTGACAGGCCCTTCACGTCTGGCCTTCCCTCCTCCCACCCGCCTCTGCCCCACCCGCACTGCTCCCCGTGCAGCTCTGATGAGCTCATTCCCACCCCAGGACCTTTGCACTAGTTGCAAAACTCTTCTCCCAAACTTAGACATCGCCTCCATGGCCTCCTTACCAGAGTGGAGGGCCATCTTCCCTCCTCTGAGGGTCTCCCAGAGAGACACTCTTCCTGTTCCTCCCCAAGCCATACTGCATTAGATTAGCTTATTTAATCAAACAGAATTATCTTATTTTATGTCTATTCCAGGCCTTTTTTTTTTTTTTTTTTTTTTTTTTTTTTTTTTTTTTTTTTTTTTTCATTTTTTTGCAGCTGTCGTCCTCTACTGCAGGAGCTCCCAGAGCTCAGGGCTCAGGTGTCTTTTGTGTCTTTCCCAGGTCAGGCCTGGTTCGGGGTCGCCTCCCTGGGGCCTGGCACGTAGCCACCCTCGAAGTGTGTATTCTGAATAATGAGCAAATGGCAGGGACGCTGAAGAACACAAGGAACAGTGAGGTGATCTAAGCTTGGGCTGAGTTTCCTGATGACCCTTGGTGGCTCTCATCTCTTCTACATCTCAGTTTTCCAATCTTCAAATCATGAGTGATGGAACTTGGAACTCAAAGAAGCCATATGTTTTGGTGAAATTTTGCTACTCATGATGTTGAGGGGTAACGGGAAAATTCTTCAGGGCAAAATCCTCATGGGAGCACGTCATGTCTGCAAGAGGGCTTTCCAGGATGGCCTCAGAACAGCAGCCTGAAGAACTGGCTCTCTTCGGGGAAGCTTTCGCTCATCGGTATCGCATCTACCTACTGCCATGTGTTATCCACATGTGTTTCATGGTGGCTCCGCCTGGGAGGTACTTATAGGCATTTTCTATCAAAGGTGATGTTCACAGCTCAGTTGCAAGGGCCACCTGCAGTGCTTAGAGCTTCAGTTCACCGAGGGCGTCACTGATTTGCAGGAGCCCGTGTCTTGTGCTCAGGTGCGAACACAATCCAGGAGCCACGTGGAAGCGCCTAGCGTGATGGCCGATGTCAGGAAGGGGTTACCATTCTTCCAGACCTCCATGGTGAATCTGGGGGTCACATGCAGGGAAAGGCTCCAACTGCAGAGAGCGCCCATCTGGGAAAAGCTAGACATTAGCCACACCCATACACAGAGGAGACGCTTCCAACAACGGACTCAGGCGTCACCACCCAAACACCGGAATAAAACGGTTTGGTTTCTAATAGAGTTTCCTTTCTCCATCATTGGAAGAATGTGCAAGTCACAGCATACAGACGCTACAAGCACCATGGGGACAGCTCTCACCCAGCCACGTTCGTTTAGAGAGAGAATACCTAGGCCGGCAAAGCCCAGTGTTTTTCAAGATCAGCAGGCAGAGGCAGAAGTGGAACCCAGCTTGGGGCCGGCATGCAGCGCTTCCTCCCGCACCGGTCCGAGGCAGCACCCTCCTTCGGGGCCTGCCGTGGTACTGACAGGATCGATGGGATGACTTCACAGAGGGATTCCACCTTTTCTCGCTCTGTCAAACTTTCTCCGTATTCCTCCAAGCACTCCCAGGAGGTCTGTCAGACGTGGGACCTCCACACTTTGGACAGCAAAACCAGGTCTTTCAGGAAAGCACATTAATGAGAACCGTACGAGTAGGTAAAACGATGACAGCTCCTCATCCCGGCTCCTGCTCCCAATGTGTGTCATGGACTCGGATGTCCTCCTCATGGGTCTCCTCACCTGGGGAACAGCTGTGATCCTGGCAGAACCCTGGCTTCAGTCTAGAAGGGCTCTCAGTGCCTTCAGTATCCTACCATCCTGGTGTCCAGCGCAGGCTTTCTGTGCTGGGACATCCTGCCCGAGGGGAAGTGGCAGTGCCTGTGCCACTCTGCCTGGGGCTCCTCCATACCAGACCATCCTCTCAACATTTGTTTCCCCCTCACCTTTTTTGCTGTCCTTTTTGCCTGATCAAAATCGTGCCAGCCTGTTCCTACACATGCTGGCACGTGCCAGGAGGGTCCTGCAGTGCCTGGCACTGGGTGATTCCTCCTTGACTATTGGTTAAGAGAAATCATCAAGGGCTGAGTCCTTGCAGATTCACTCTGCCTGCAAGAGGAATCTTAAATGACCCAATGGGTATAAAATGCAGAGCACAAGGCCTGCTGCTCCAGGGGTGTTTGATAAATGACAGTGCAGGCTATTACTTGCACTTTTTTTTTTTTCACGGAATCTCATTCTTGTTGCCCAGGCTGGAGTGCCATGGCATGATCTCGGCTCACTGCAGCCTCCACCTACCAGGTTCAAGTGATTCTCCTGCCTCAGCCTCCTGAGTAGCTAGGACTACAGATGCGTGCCACCATGCCTGGCTGATTTTTATATTTTTAGTAGAGAAGGGGTATCACCGTGTTGGCCAGGCTAGTCTCGAACTCCTGACCTTAAGTGATCCACAGGCCTTGGCCTCCCTAAGTGCTGGGATTACAGGTATGAGCCACTGTACCCTGCCCTTGCACTGTTAACATTATTATTACTCTTATTTCTTTTTTTTTTTTTTTCTTTGAGACAGGGTCTTGCTCTGTTGCCTAGGCTGGAGTGCAGTGGCCAAATCATAGCTTACTGCAGCCTGGACCTCCTGGGCTCAGGTTATCCTCCTGCCTCAGCCACCTGACTAGCTGTGAACACAGGTGTGTACCACCACGCCAGGCTAATTTTTAAAATTTTTTGTAGAAACTGGCTCTCACTATGTTGCCCAGGCTGGTCTCAAGCTCCTGCGCTCAAGTGATCCTCCTGCCTTGGCCTCCCAAAGTGTTGGAATTACAAGTGTGAGCCCACCCTGTGGTTGATTCTTCAGTCTATCAATGGCAGAGATCTCCCTTACTCCTTCCATCCATCAGAGTTGGACCCTCTCCCCACCCACCCCCATCACCTGAGGAAGGCCGTTTTCAGCCTGGAAGTCCTGGGCGGGCCTTGTTGGAAGTGGGGCCTCTCAGCAGTGCCCAAGGGCCTCTAAACCAGGTCTGGGGTGGACGGTGGGCAAGGTGGGCACAGGGTTTCCTCAGGCCTGTGGTCTGTAGAAAAACATCCAGTTCCTTTTTCTTAAATAAACTTTTCAACAATAACCTTGCTGTCCCTGGAAGTCTTACCTTGCGCCTGTCCATTTCATTCCAAGTGATTAATGGATTTTCAGGATGTACTGTCTTGTCGGCGTTTCCCCCTCCGACACTGACTGTATCTAAGCTGCTCCTGTAGGGAGACACCAGGTGGACTTTCTGTCACCAAGTCCTAGCTCTGCTGCGGCCAGCCTGTCCTGTACTCACGGCACGGTGGCCTGGCCTCCCCTTGTGGACCAGGGCACAGATCCAGCTCTGGAACTGCTTGGCGGTAATGTCAACCCTAGGTAATGATGGCTCTGCATTTCTGTTGAATGGGCAACCCAAGAAACGTGAACTTTAGTTTCTCACCTGAGGCCTCAAGTCTAAATCAAGGCTGTTTCTTCCGGCTGGAATCTGATTCAAGCACCTGATGCTTGAGAGGCATCCCTCAGGGGCACGTCAACTGAGCATAGCTCAAGGTTCCGCCAGGCATATTTCTATAAAGGAGAATGTTTTTAAATTATCATTCATCCAAGCTTTTAACCATGGCCGAAAGTATTTTGTTCTCTTTTGCCTTTTTAATAATAACTTTGTACTGTGTTTCCAAGGTTGTACTGGAGGTAGTTATATAAACTTTAAGGAACTGACATGAGAAAACACTGCAAACCATAGAAAATAATTAATTTTACATTTTTTACTTTTTTTTTTTGAGACAGGATCTCACTGTATCACCAGGGCTGGAGGGCAGTGGTGCAATCTCCACTCCCAGAGTCAAGCGATTCTTGTGCCTCAGCCTCCTGAGTGGCTGGGACTACAAGCATGTGCCACCATGCCTGGCTAATTTTTGCGTTTTTTATAGAGATGGGGTTTTGCCATGTTGCCCAGGCTGGTCTCAAACTCCTGAGCTCAGGTGATCTGCCCACCTCGACCTCCCAAAGTACTGGGATTACAGATGTGAACCACTGTACCCAGCCTGAAAATGTTTATCTATTTACTTCTTTATTTTTTATTTTTTTGAGACAGAGTCACTCTCTGTCGCCTGGGCCAGAGTGCAGTACCACAGTCTTGGCTCACTGCAATCTCCATCTCCTGGGTTCAAGCGATTCTCGAGCCTCAGCCTCCCGAGTAGCTGGGATTACAGGCACCCACCTCCATGCCCAGCTAATTTTTGTATTTTTAGTAGAGACGGGGTTTCACCATGTTGCCCAGGCTGGTTTGAACTCCGGGCTTCAAGTGATTCACTTACCTCAGCCTCCCAAAGTTCTGGAATTACAGACATGAGCCACCGCACCCAGCCTGAAAATAATTTATTTAAAAAAAAATTGGAAAATAACCACAATATTACTTAATGCCAGTTACTCACACTTTTAGAAGTATTTATTTTTTGTCAAGTTTGATGTGCTTTTTCTTCTTGCCAATTGTGACATTTTAAATATTTTTTCCTAGAATTATATTTTCAAACATTTTGGGATTTATTAAAACTATTAAACTTAAAAACAAGAAAAGTAAGTAGTGACTTTGGATGGCAGGAGAATGCCAGTCAGGATGCAGACCAGGCGGAAAGCTCCTGGAAGAGTATCTCGAGGGTGTCGAGCAAGACGTGTTGACAGAGACACGGAGACACGGAGACCAACCAGGAGACACGGAGACCAACTAGGAGACATGGAGACTGACCAGGTCCCGCTGCAACTCCCTGAGGCATCGAGACTAGATGTTGAGACCTTAGATCACAACCACAGGACTGATGATGCGATTGGGTATCAATATACAACCGTTACCTAAACGAACGTCAAACTATTCCCAATACCATATGATAGCAGAACATTTAAAACAAGTAGAGGGTGAGCACAGTGGCTCACGCCTGTAATCCCAGCATTTTGGGAGGCTGAGGTGGGCAGATCACCTGAGGTCAGGAGTTTGAGACTAGCCTGGCCAACATGGTGAAACCCCGTCTCTACTAAAAATACAAAAATTAGCCAGGTGTGGTGGCGGGTGCCTATAATCCCAGGTACTCAGGAGGCTGAGGCAGGAGAACTGGTTGAACCTGGGAGGCAGAGGTTTCGGTGAGCCGAAATTGCGCCATTGAGCTCCAGCCTGGGCAACAAGAGTGAAACTCAGCCTCAAAATAAATAAATAAATAAATATTAAAAAATAGGATTCCTCCTTTAAGTTTGT
This sequence comes from Rhinopithecus bieti, assembly GCF_001698545.2. Lineage (NCBI taxonomy): Eukaryota > Metazoa > Chordata > Mammalia > Primates > Cercopithecidae > Rhinopithecus > Rhinopithecus bieti. Next base: position 466,478 of record NW_016816648.1, read on the forward strand.
CTAACAGCACTCAATACTGAAGCAGAGGAGGAACTGCACCCACACAAGGCCCCAAGTGCTGCCACGTGCGTGGGGCAGACGGGATCCTAGGAGCACTTTGTGAGTGTCCCCCTCCCTAAACACAATGTTAAAAGAAAACCTCAGACAAATTAAAATTGACAGAGTTTAATTGAGCAAAGCACGATTCACTGATCCGGCAGCCTTGGAGCCTGAGGAGACTCAGAGTCCAGCGCAGCCACGTGCTGGAAGATGTATAGATAGAACACGGGAGTGAGGTACGGAAACAGCCAGAGTGGTTCTAGCCCGGCTTGTGCCTATTGGAACACAGTTTGACCAGTCAGCGCCCTTTGATTGGTCAAAACTCTGTGATTGGCACAAGGGCAGGTTAGTCTGTTTCCACCTCCACATAAGGTGCCATTCACTATGTACAGAGAACCCTTTAGGCTGAACTTAAAATACATAAGGTGGCAGCTTTAGGCTAAACTTGATTTAACTCCAAGCATCCAGGCACACAATTCATTTTTCCTGGCTCGTCTCTGTCATATTCGATACCATGGTGCGGAGGTGTCTTCAGAGCTTTAGAGTAACCTTCCACCCTGCTGTGAGATACCCACGCAAATAATTCCTCAGCCTAGTCCTGTACCAAACAAGCCCATCACAAACAACATGGCAGCCACCAAAATGTCTCCAGCAATCCCACTGCACGGCCCAGCGACTCAAGGCCTGGAGCTTTCTAACTATCACTCAGCCTCAATTTTTCTATTTGGAGGAAACTTTTTCCTGATAAAGATTTAGCAATCCTCCTGCCATCCTGACCTGTCTAGGACTGCGTGTGTGGAAAAATCATGCATCAGGCCACCTGCCCCTAGAATCACAGCTGTTTCCTAGGGATGTCTAACTTTGTGTGATTGCAGTTCTTGGTATTCTTAACCAGTCACTAGCAATTCATTAGTATTTAAATTTATGCTAATTTCATCAAGGTGTGAAAAGATCTTTTTCTTGCATATACATGAAAGAACCATATTACTATTCAATGGCTTTTTTCCTCTCTTTTTAACCCAAGAAAAGCTTGTTGTGACTTAACAAAAGAGAAGGCAGAAATAACACAAAATACAATCTAGAAAAAGCTTTAGGTTAAACTTTTACATTCTTTTTTTTACTTTTAAATTTCATGTTGTAAATATAACGGTCCTCCTAGAAATATGAGTGCACGATGACGGGAGAAACGCCACACTTTACATGTGTGTGCACCCAGATCACCATCAGGCACTTGTCATCCTAGGAGTTCAAGATTGTATCCTAAAATGCCATTTACCATATTATTATCACTGTCATTTACATAATTTAGGTTTTTCTCCAGGACAGGAAAAACATGCTACATAGCATCCAACAGCGTTTCCCAACCCTAGTGTATCTCACCCATTTGTCTACTAAGGAGGTACGAGGACATCTACAAAATTGGCCCGCCTGTATATATGTTCACAGGACTATCAAAGTGAACTTGCGGTATAGGGGCAAACATAATGTGTCCTGAGTGCAGACAGCCCGAAAGCCATCGTCCTGGAAGTCAGTTGCTGGTTTAGGAAAGGAGAGGCTTCTGATGGGGGGATCACTGCCCCGAGAAGTCCTCTGGCCCGGTCCACCGTGTTCCCTGCTTTCCCCTGCACTGCCCGCACCTACGGCAGCCACAGTCTCCCCCAAGTCCTGGTGATGGCTCCACAAGGCATACCCTGCTCTCATGATACCATTTAATCGTGATATAAGGCGGCCTGGCGCGCGCTTGTCGCGAGGGCAGATTGCGCGGCCCGTATAGATTTGCTGTCATCCTGCAGGCTCCCCGCACAAGACAGAGGCCTGGGGACGCACAGCGGGAACCCGGGGCTCGCAGGGTTAAGTGCTCCCTGCCTCCTGGCTGGGGGCTCCGCTAGCGTCCGCAGGCGGGCGGGGCTGGGCCTCATCCCTCACAGTGCCGATGACACGATGGATCTCGCCTGTCACTGTCATTACAGTCAGCTTCACTCCACCGCTGATAAGAAGGCCACTCCCCTAAGCACGGAGCAGGCAGATATTTTTCTACCTAATTTTAGGGAAAGAGCTTACGGTGTCCTTTCAGCAGGATTTGAGATGTCTCACTCTGATCGCATATCCGGGAGGGAGAAGGCTCCTACGACTCCATAAATTAACTAATTTCAGTCCTTTGCATTGGAAATACAGTATCTGTGCGTTTTCATGGAAAATACCAAGATTTCTAAAAGGCAGCTTTCAAATTTTGAAGCACGGAGGTAAAACGTTTAGAGTGTTATAACCTTTTAAAGGTATTTATGAAACCTTAAATATGCTCACACACTCATTCTGGGCGGTGTCTTGAAAATCGCTTTGCTTGTTTTGTTTGGTGATCAACACAGCCAGGCATTCTTTTAGAATGAGCAGCAGGGGAAAGCATTGAAGTTATCTCAGCAGGATTGAATCTAGCTTTTATGGTGTCGAGACTCATGTGCAAACTACAGTGTTGGTCTCACCTATGAGACTCGGAGTCATGGAGAGGGCAGGGTGATTTTTCCCCCAAAACGTGGAGTGCAATAAGGACTTCTTATTCCCAACATACAAAAGGGAACTTCTTGTGATGGCTGTGTTAACAGGAGCCTGTGCCCTGGCTCAGTGTAGGGCTAGTGTGGAAAATGCAGTGGAGAGTCGTCTCCTAGGGCTGGAGATGCCAACATCACACTAGAAGTCCCTTCATTCTGCATGGTCAATGCTGTCTAAGGGAAGGAGGAATGTTTATTTTCTGCACGTCGCTTCACTTCCAAAAGATATATTTTTCAGCATGTGTTTCTGAATGCTTTCTTTAAAAATTCAAATAGCAAGTCAGCTGGGAGTAAGGGTTCGAGATCTGGGCTGTTAGAGCTATCAGAGAGAGGGAGAGGGAGGGAGAGAGAGAGAGAGAGGCCCATTAAACTTCCCCAGAGTTTACTGATTACCCCATCACTTAAAGACAACAACAAAAATTGTTCTACCAATGTTTCCAACAAGCTTTGTTTTGAAGTTTTAATCAGGTCTAAATGGAAAGTGATTGAGGAGAATGGCATGGTCTGCATTTTAATCCCTGGAATCGCTCCCCGCCCCCAAGTCTTTGGCTGTGTGGCGTGTGGTGAGGCCTTGGGTTTCGGAGTGTTTCTAACATACATAATGAGCTCAATGTCAAGCTGTTGGGTCTTTTGTCTTTAACAATAAGCATTTAGCTCAACTAAATGAATAGAAATTGCTTTAGTGAATTACAAAAGCCAAGGTCTTTTTAATGCACCAATGATGACATTAATTATTTTCGACGTTGTCTTATTTTTGCAGATGTATTAACTTAAAATTTGACTTAAAGTGTAATAAATTCGTTTACTGTTCCAATTAAAAATGTGGAACATTCTTAGTAAATCAAAATGTCTGCTGATGGCGATGACAATCCTCCTCTGATAAAAATAACAGTCTAAGTGCATTGCCGAATTCATCTGATTATGAATCTAACATAGCATCAGCACTGTCTACTTTTCCCTGTTTGAAAAACAATGAGATGGCCAAGTTATAATGGGCCCCCAGCACCACTGTGCTTACAAAGGGAGCTTGCCCACGATGGGACGAGTTTTCCAACACTGCCAAACAAGGGGGCCAATTTCCCTGCAAAGAAAGTGAGACCAGCATTCAAAATGCTACAGTGATCTGTCCTCCAGAACCCCCTCCACCCTCCTTCTGCAGTTGCCGAGAGAGATCTGAATGCCTTTTCCTAAATCTCTGTAATCCAATAAGCTTTTGTGTTTAGCAGCTTGTTTTGAAGCCTGTGTAGCACCCCAGCCCGGGTCTCCGAGCGGCCCTCTGCAGGCAGGTGAGCGCCCCAGGGCCTGAGCACTACGCCGGGCGAGAGGCCCTTGCAGCCCCAACCAGAATGTAATTTGTAATTAACTGTCATTTACTTCTGTCTGCATTGACTTGTTATTCAAAAGACAATGTAACTGGGCTGGTCACTCATTTCCCTTTGTTGTGGATATAATGTCTCTGAGAGCTGGTTGTTTTCATAATGTGTGGAAACCCAGGGCTTACTCTCTTGAAACCAGAAGGAGAAGGGGAATTCACTGAAATAAATCCAACACAAATAATTTGTTATGCCGAGGTACATCAAACATTCTATGTGATGAAATGGGATAAACCATCTTACAGAAGAACCACATACAGTCTAAGCCAGATAATTTAAATGACTGGAGTGAGTGTTCTCCCGGAGCACATCTTTTAAAATGCAGTCTTCAAAAGGCGATCTGTCCTGTAGCTGTAGACTCTAATGTATGCTCGCTTTTCAGTTTAATTATTTGCTTGTCACACTTTTCATTAGGAGAAAAATAAACAGAATGTGTGATAGGCCTTGGATTGGGGGTCTGTGTTTCCAAGATTGGCAAGTAATTCCAAGTTTAACTACTTGGAAATTAACAAAGCTTAGCGTCCGTTTGAACAGAAAAGACTAGGAAAGTATTAAGAGGTTTTAAAAGCAAAAACATCAGACATTTTTGCAATTCGATCCCTAACAAATGTCCTGCTCATTCCTCCATATTTTGAGGGATTATAATAGTCTTGAGGGAGAGTAAATAGCTCATCTTAAATGTTTAAAATTTTTACTTAAACATCTCAAATCTTACTGCAAACAGGAATGTCTGGAGGTTTAGAGTGCTCTGTAATATTTTTTCTTTCGCTCTCACATTGCTGTATAGTGGGGTCCAGTGTCAGGCAAGTAATCCTTTGCAAGTCGCTGGGGTGCCAAGCAGGAGATAATGGTATAGGGAATCACCCTGATCCCCCTGCCCCTGAAAGCTGGGCTTCTGATCTCACCCAGGTCGCTCATCCTCCCAGGACCCAGAATGCAGAGGAACCTAATTGCCTGTTTATCTTGGAAAGCGTGGAGCCATCTCAACTGAGTTAATAGTCTCCATAACACTGTTTTCAAATGCATCAAACAAATGAAGTCCCCGCACAAAAGGAGCTTAGACCAGAGTGATCTGCAGAGGGTTCCATTCACCTGAGCCTCAAGCCTAGAAAGGTGGGTTGGCTGCCACTCAACTTTTCCCATCATTTTGAACCATTGAGATCTCCACTGACCCCACTTCTCTCTCTATTAATGTGAAATATCTCCACACATAAAGAGATCTCTGTAGAATATCTATCGTGTGTCTGGGTGGAGAGAGAGTGTGGGCAGAGGGGACTTTTTGTTCAGACCACAAGTAATGCAGGCACCAACCCCAAGAAGATCACCTGGGGAGGGGGCCAGGCCCTGCTGGCCCTAGGCAGGGTACTGCCTGCCTTCCAACTTCCAGGGACAGCAGTGGTGGCATCACTATTGAGCAGCAGCCACTCAAGTGTGTGAGAATGCATTTTATGCTCGGCTTCCTCAAAACTGCAGAGTTGAAATTTACACCTCAGCTGCGGTGCTTCTCCCTGCTGTTAATTGGTAAAGGGAACACTGACCCTTTTGATCCGGGCGTCAAACTGCTAAATGCTCAAGTCTACTAAACTGTTCAGCAGGGCGGTGGCCTTCGATGATGAAGGTTCACTCATTCTCTCTCTCTCTCTCTCTCTGGCTTTCTTGGTGTATATCCAAGTTGCACAGAAATAAGAGATGACAGTTGTTATAGATATGCCGGTTTAATTGCTTGTCAGCTTATGGCTGGTATCTCGGTCAGTTGATGCAGAAGCTTAACTTTCTTCTAGTAGCTTAAATCCTGACCAACTGCTACAGCTTGTGTGTGTAGCCATACAACTCTGGATATGTTTAAGATAAAAAACAAAATTGACGAGCCATCTTCCTGATTTGCTAGCTGAAGTCATCAGCCTCTGGTGCCCCCCGATTCCACGTAGACCTCAAGCGATAGGAAATGACACAGCCACGCTGACATTTAGGGGCTGGGGGTACGTTTTAATTTCATTTTATAATTTCCTCGAGACTACACTAATACGCCCCTTATGCTGGTGCAGTGCAAATGGGAAAGCGCACATTGTATTCATAATAAGGTGGAATTATAGCCAGGAGAATACAAATAGTGTAAATAATATAAAGAGATTTCTACTGCTCTAATCCCAACCCTTCCCAGGCCTGAAGAGAGACGCGAATGCACTTGTGATTAAATGTTTTTGTCTGTCTCCGCACTCAACCAGTCCCTCGTATTCAATTTCAACCCTTCCATTTAATCTTGGGTTCATTTCTCAGCATCTCCGTTTGAAACTCTGCTCCATACAGCAGCCTCCCTTGACCCTGGCCTTGCGTGCAGGCCCCTTGCGCTCCACAGGTTGGGGGCAGGACTCAGTGGTGAGGCTGGTTTGACCACAGGCCAGCTCCTGGCTGTGCTGTGCCTCCCTGTGGTCCTACAGCAGGCTTTAGGGTGGTGTGTGTGTGTGCGTGTGTGTGTGTGTGTGTGTGTGTTTATCCCTGGCTTTGTCATCCTCCAAGATACATAGTTTCCATTGAACTGAAGCAGATTATTGGTTACTATAGTTTCCCTATTGCTCAATTCAGGGCTGTGAAAAGCCGAGCACAGTGGGTTGCAAAGTCCGGTTAGAAGGAAAGAAGAGGAATAAACGCCCCTCTACCTGGTCTTCCCTCTTTGAGATAATCTCGGGTTTGTGAGACCCACAATGAAGGGCTGGGTCATTGTTTGCCACTTAAAAGGGTCTTCTATTAAGTTTACTTTCAAAGTTAAGTGAAGCTCCCAAACGCACCAGGCTTCCTCTACATGGCCATTTTCAGTGAGCTTGGGGCTGCCACTAGGCTGGTTGATGCCCTTGTTTGCTGCCCAGGCCTAGGGCTTGAGTGCGCTCTCCAATCTCTGGCACAGAAGGGCACTTTCCACTTTTAGGTTTTGCAAAGACATATTCCAGGCTCTCATGCCCTGACAAAATTGCAGCACCCAGAATTTTGAGGTGAAGACATGGGAAATGTACCTTAAGGGAGCTGGAAATGACCTCTTTCAGTAGGCCACATCCACCCAGAAGCATCTTCTGAGGTGCTAATGCCTTCCAGGAAGTGACAGACACAGGTGACTCGACCTGGCCATGCCCTGGGGATTCGCGAGGGGGCTTTATGCCTCTGGTGGCGATGTTCACTTTCAACCGAGAATGGCCAGCAAACAGTTAATTTGATCTGTGAGGTGAAAAGGTTGCCTGTTTTGTTCAGCCCTTTCTCAGCCCCCCCTCCCTCCCTCGGTCCCAGATCCATGGCAGCGCGGTTTCTCTTTGCCATGGTCTTGGCTGTGTCATGGCTGCGTCCCACGTGGGCAACACACAGCGCCCCAGCGCCGGGCAGCAGGGACAATGGTCCCCAGCTCAGGGGGTTCCTTTGCCGGCTTCCCTTCCCCTTGGAATGCGCTTTCTTGCACCTCCTGTCTACAAACAAAATAAAACCACACCAAGCTAAAGAGCCAAAAAACTCCCCAACCAGCAAAATAAAGCTAGAGTCAAAACTCCAGGAAAGGTTAAATGTTCCCAGTCCCCAGTAAAAGCACAACCTTGTTCTCAGACTGGTATTTGACATTGCTGAAGGTTTTGTCTTGATTACTTTCAATAAAATTCAAAGTAAGGATGACTGTCTTGGCTCACTAAGCAACAAGGTTTTATCACTAATTACAATCCTTTATTACCAGTAGTTTAATAGGTTTATGATAGGTCATAAAACAATTCAGCATGGGAGTACATAAAAAGAAAGGGTTATACAGCTGTGACACCTTAATATCTATTCATTGTAATCATTTTATGATCTTTAATGGCAGTATTTTTTATTAAAATATGTACATATGCCTTTACATGGGCTGTGGTGCCACCAAAACCGGGAGGCAGAGTGAAAATCACATAAATATATACTAAAATACTTAATGAGGCATTTCAAAAACTTCTATTGTCAAAAGCATGTCAGCTATATCACATGTGTGGAGTCTCATTATGGGTAATTAAAATAAAATTATAAGTGCTATAATAATTCTAACCTTGAAGGCACAATAAAGGATGGTTATATTTGCCTTCCTAGCCCACACATCTGAGGCATTTTCTTCATCAATTATATTTCACATAAGAATAATGATGTTGTGTAAGACCGAAATTCCAAGGCGTTTGCTAAATTCTGTGAATTTCAGTCTTTCTCTTGTGAGCATTTGGATGCTTCATTATATTAGTACCTAAAGTTATATTCTGCGAGGGACAATATGAAATTTACATGGTTTGAAAGAGGATGTTTGTTGCTGATGTTAATTTTATTTTGTAAACCAATTAGTAAATAAATTAGAAGAAGCTGAGCTTATCAGTTGAGAGTGCATCAGGGCTGTGCTACACAGCCAAGTCAGGGATCAAATGGATTCCATTGCTTTTCCCACCTTCCCACTCCAAAATGGTTTTGTTTTCAGAACACGAGGCTTTTCAGCACTCTCTTTGGGGGCAGGGCGGCTGGAGATGGAGTGCAGAGCTACATTCCTATTGTTTTGTGGATACTTGGACAACCTGTTTGTTTTTGCAGATATGACCTCAATATTGGATTCCCTTTTTTCTGGCACAGGGAGCATGATGGTCCTGGATTGGGCAGAGGGGGGGTATCTTTGATTTGTATGTGGATTGTGAGCTCTGATAGTAAATGATTTGGATATTTAAAATGAACACCAGGATTACAAGTTTGTTGTGTTTTTTATATATGTGTATGTGCATATCTACATATACACCCACAGGCACAGACACACATACAGACACACACACACACACACACCCCTAAATTCAAAAAATTCTCATAAAATCTAATTTCAGCTCCAGGCTATGACTGGAGTCTGTGGTCCCTGCCTCCACCCTGAAGCTGGTTTCCTCACCTCTGTTAGGAACTCTGATTTAGAGAAGAATAAATTTCTGTGCATTGTAGGATGACATTAGAAAGCAAGAGAAAAAAGTAAAGTGACCCTTAGAAGCTGCAGTGAAATTTTTACTATTTAAAATTAATTAAATAAAATCATTTAAATAAAACTTGTTGGCGGACACACATTTTGTAACTTTCAAGTACAATAGTAACTTAACACAGGTGAAAAAAAAAAAACAAAACAAAGCAAAAAAACCCAAAAAGCCCAGTTGAGGTTCTCAAGGGAATTACTCTAGTGAATAGACCAGAGTGATTTGTAATTAGCATATAAATTGTATGCATGTAAATGATGCTTCTAAAAGGTATTTGAAAAGTTTATTTTCTTAAGTATTTTAAATAAGACCCCCTGCAACCTTGTTTACAGTACTGATTTGCACTTTCATGACAAAGATTTGCAGGGCAAAAAAAAAAAAAAAGAAAGAAAGAAAGAAAGAAAAAAACCCTTTAGTCAGGTCATCCCTTTCTTTCCAATTCTCCTGCCTTTGCTTTATCACAAATTACAAATTAATGGCATACAAATTAATGAGGTTTTTACAGTATTCAGTCAAATCATGCAATAAAAAGCTTTAATTCAAACACTGGCGCTTGATTATTATAATTTATGTAAATGTAATGCACTGTTTGCTAAATTTCATAGGGTTGGAATCAATATGTAATTTAAAGTTAATTTTGAAATAGAGGAGCAGAAGTGGCCTGGTTTTCAAAGAGGGTGGCAGGCCGGGCGCGGTGGCTTAAGCCTGTAATCCCAGTACTTTGGGAGGCCTAGACGGGTGGATCACGAGGTCAGGAGATCGAGACCATCCTGGCTAACACCGTGAAACCCTGTCTCTACTAAAAAAAATACAAAAAACTAGCCGGGCCTGGTGGCGGGCGCCTGTAGTCCCAGCTACTGGGGAGGCTGAGGCAGGAGAATGGCGTAAACCCAGGAGACGGAGCTTGCAGTGAGCTGAGATCCAGCCATTGCACTCCAGCCTGGGCAACAGAGCCAGACTCCGTCTCAAAAAAAAAAAAAAGAAAATCACAAACTGGTGCTTCATGGAAGCAAAATGTTTAAAATGATGGAGAAACAGCCAGATCCGAGTGCAGAAAGCACAGCTATAGGGTCAGACTTGCAAGATCCCCACTCATGGACTAGACCACTTGGGAGCTTTGGCTCTTGCAGAGGCGTTTGTTTCCATATAGTCACCAGGCCAGTTCTCCCGCATTTAGGTTGGATGGACAGTGCTTTCTGCTCATGACTTCACCTGCTGCATTTTGTGGATGAATATCTTCCTGCATGTCCTTGGGGCCAGTCTGCCTTGTGGGCACCTGCTGGGAACAATCCTCAGAGGGAATGCAACACTTCTTCCTTCAACAAAAGAGGCAGCATCCTTCCAGTGTGCAGTAGTGGATCCTTTACCTTAGGTTGTAAAGAGGCAAATCATTTCTTTCCTGCAAGACCCTGGTCTTGGGGGTAGATGCACACCACACTTCAAATCCTGATCTTTCCTTGCCTGAACAATGAGTGTTCTGGGTGGAACCCACTTTGGGAAACACTGGGGTAAGGCTTTCTTCCTCCATCAATGAGCCTGTCTTTCCCTTTTGCTATTTAGTTGGTTTGATTTGCATTTTTACTTTAATTTATTTCAAAAATTAAAGAAAGAAATTTGCACAATCATTAAAATAGATCATGAAAGTCTTCCTTGCCAACTCCCTCTTCACCCAGAGACAATCGCTCTTTAACAATTTCTTTTCAGATAAGCAATGTATCCATATCCTTCCTGCAGACCCCTGAGTCTTCTAGGAAGGCAATGGAGTCATGGAGAAACTTCTCTAAGTGGTAATGTTTAATCACCTATAATTGGGAGATTGTTCCTCTGCCTCCTGCAGGGTCCTTGTCTTTTCCGTGGCTCCCCAGCATCCAGGTCCACACCTTAGTTTATTCAACTTCCCTCAATGGCCATTTTAGTCAGTTCTGATTTTTTTTTTTTTTTTTTTTTTTTTTTTTTTTTTTTTTTTTTTTTTTTTTTTTTTTTTTTTTGAGACGGAGTCTCGCTCTGTCTTCCAGGCTGGAGTGCAGTGGCAGGATCTCGGCTCACTGCAAGTTCTGCCTCCCAGGTTCACACCATTCTCCTGCCTCAGCCTCCTGAGTAACTGAGACTACAGGTGCCCACCACCTCGCCCAGCTCAGTTCTGATTTTTTAAAAATTCATTGTGTATTTCCTCATTCTTATTGCCTTTGGATGACTTTAGGGAACATTTCTAATAGTAGAATTATACCATCAGCAAAGCAAGCTGGTAGAATTAAGTTTTGTTACCTGTTAACGCAATTCTCCCCAGGTAGCATATGAAATTTAGATGCCTCCAATCATGTAGGACAGGGCCTGGATTTCTAGACTCTTGTTGGCAATAGGGTTTTAAAAGTTTTTTTGGGTTGTTGTTTGTTTGTTTCTTTTTGTTGTTGCTGTTGCTGTTTTCAAATGGAAAAGTGTGTACCTGTGTGTTATTTCGATCTGAAATATTTAATTACGAATTAAGTTGTATAGCACAGCCTCTTAGTTATATTCTTACTGATATTTTTGTGCTTCTTTTCTGTGAACTCTGAGTTCATATTTTTTGTTCTTTACTTTTCTAGTACGTTCTATATTTTCTTATTAATTTATAACAATTTGTTTAAGTTCCACAAAACATCTCTTTGTCTATGGTACTGATAAATTGGTAAAATACCATAATAGTGTGGATTTGGGGGTGTAAATTAAGTAAGCCAGTGTATAGAATGTTGCCCAGCCCAGAGCTCAGCTTAGCACTGGTGAGTTTTGACAATGGGAGTGGTTAGACAATGGGAGTTCTGATTTTTTTTTTTTTTTTTTTTTTTTGAGATGGAATCTAGTTCTGTTGCCCAGGCTAGAATGCAGTGGTAAGATCTTGGCTCACTGGAACCTTTGCCTTCCAGGTTCAAGCGATTCTCCTGCCTCAGCCTCCTGAGTAGCTGGGATTACAGGTGCCTGCCACCATGCCCAGGTAATTTTTGTATTTTTGGTAGAGATGGGGTTTCCCCACATTGACCAGGCTGGTCTCGAACACCTGACCTTGTGATCTGTCAGCCTTGGCCTCCCAAAGTGCTGGGATTACAAGCGTAAGCCACCGCTCCTGGCCTGACTATGGGAGTTCTTTTGGTCACGGATTCCTCTCCATCTTCACCAAATGGCATCTGGATTGGGTGTTACTTTTTGGATGTCTTACCCTCCATGACACAATACACAGATTCAGTTGTGGACACTTTGAATCTGCTCAGAGATGTACATGGGCTACATTCTTTTTCTGAGACTGATGATTGCCTTGAAATGTGCCACTGAAATGCTCCTATTCTGTGATAATCAGTCCAAAGATGGATTGAATGAATGAGTTTAATATTTCCTGGTAGAAAGATGTAAGAAAGGCAAAATTAGACAAATGTTTTCTGTCCTTTAGTTTAACAAAATGGGCAAAGGGCACCTGTTCTACTTTCAACACGGTGCTCGGCAATGGTGCAGGGCTTCACTGCATTAGCTTTGGCCTGTCAGAGAGCCCCTCAGGAGAGCTTGGCTGTCTCCAAAGTCCTCCAGAAAGACCCCGTCTCTCCCCAGCCAGCTGGACAGATGAGTGACGAAGCCAAAGCACGGGACCCACGTCCTCCTACATCAGTGGCCTTCAGCTGGGAATGACTCTGCTGCCTGTGACATTTGGCAATGCCCGGACACAGTGTTGGTCCTTACACCTGGGGAGGGGAGTGTGCCAACTAGTGGGGAGAGGCCAGGGGTGCTGCTAAATGTCCCACAAAGCACAGGGCAGCCCCCAACAAAGAAGGTTCCTGGCCCCAGATGTCAGTAGGGCTGAAGCTGATAAATGGTGTCCTGGAGGAGACCTTGCCTTGGGACAAAGAGAAGGTGAGACTCCACCCTCAACCAGGAAACGCCCCTGCTGCTTCTGCTGCCATCAGAGTTCAGGCCTCGTCTCAGTCAGGTCCTGCTGGCCACAGAATCTCCTGCCCCGGTCCCCAGCTCTAGGGCTGAACACACCAGAGGGTGCAGTGTGCCACCACCTCCTCCCGGCGTTTCTCAGATCATCCCATCTGATCTTCCTAGAACCCAATGAGGCACATCAGGATGGCTCCTCAATATTAATGAATTATGCCGACTAACAATTCTCCTAAGGATGCGAATGCCTCAGACAGGCTTCGTGTTTGTCTCCCTTAGGTATTAAAATGGGTTTAAATCTTTTAATTACATTTTAAATATTAATATTTTAAATATATGTGTAAATATGCATTAAGACTCTCAAATAGAAAACATTCAGAACAACAGGGACTGGAGTTGAGTTGTGGGAATGTGAGCAGTGCAGGGAGCACCCTGCCTGCCTTCTTTGCAGTGCTGGGTGGGGCAGGGCATACGCTCTGCAGGGCTGGGAGAGACTGACCCCATCAGCCCAGCATGAACCTTACCTTCTTGCTGACTTGCAAGACACACAACCAGCCTGGCCTCAGACTTGGCGGCTCTGAGAGCTGAATCTGCTGCTGAATTTGGAGCGGAGCTGGAAAGGGGCTGCAACCCTGATTTTATCAGGCAAGAGCCCCAGGGAGGTCTCCTTGGCCTTCCGACTCAAGGACTTTCTTAAATGTGGCTCCCAAGGTCCAGGCGGTCTGAACTCAAGACGACAAGTTTGTCTTGGCAAGGTAAGGGGCAGAGCCACATCCCACCTTGTGCTTCTCCCTTCTTTGGGTGCCATTCTATAGAAGGAGGGCCTGTGACTGAGGGGAGAAAATAGTTCCTACCACTCAGCAACAAGGACCCAGCAGTGGGTAGCAGATGGGGCAACAATCACCGAGACTTTCTCCCTGAGGTTTTGCTAATAAATCACCTCCTGCTCCTGAGTTTGAAGAAAAGTGTGTCCTGATTCTTCACATACTGTTTCTGTTTTTGAAATGTTGAAGTGTCCCGATGGACAGAGGGTGCCGCTTATCCACACGTCAGCCTCTGGGTGTCGCGACCACCCAGGACCACCCGTGCACCATGGCTTGGCTTCTAAGCCACGGGGAGAGAGCTCCCAGCACCGCTGCCGGCATTTTTGGTGGAGACGGTCAGTCATTTTCCATAAATCTACCACTGTAAGAGCAAGGCCAGTGATTCGGCAAGTTAGTGTCCTGTTTATTTTGGAAACTCTGGATTATCTACATGTAGAGCAAGAGCAGACTAAACACAGCAGAAGAGGGGGACGCAACACAAGGATGCGTGATTCAGAGAAACAATGTAAGACTGAGAAACGCGGACAAGGGACGCCAGTGAAACCAATAAACGGTGCTCCTTTAATTCAGGTGTCAACTCTGCAGGGCGAAGTCCAGGAGACAGTGTCTCAGCCATACCCAGGTCCCTGGGAAAGTGGCAAATCACGCTTAGCTTATGACACTGACAAAGGCAGTATGTATGGCAAAACCTTTACAAACAGATCTATCAAAATAGACAAACATTTAAAAATGGTAGTTTCGGAGAACACACTGTAGGTAGGTAGAACACGCACTCATTCAGGAGACTGTATTTATCAGGCAGAGTGAAGGGGTGAGGGGAGGCAGCCGGAGTTGGTAGGAAACCATGTGAATGGGTGCCGGTGATGGAGGCCCCACCTGTGCGTAGGGGCTGCCCCTAAGAGGGAGGATGGACCTTGTTGACAGGTGGGGCAGAAAGCCATTGTGTAAAGCCTCAGCTGTGGAAAAGACAATTTCTGTTTAAAGAGACACCTGCCAACCTTCCTTCGGACAACGGGTGCCAAGAAGATGGAGGGAACACCTGTATGCATCTTCCTTTTCTAAGATTCCCAATGGGCCTTCTTGTTCTTACATGAGCAGCTGCACTATGTTGAGTAAGTTATTCTGGAAGAGTAAAGAAGTGAAAACCTGACATGGCAGAATATGTGTTCGTGGAGACAGAGAGGCAGAAGTGAAGTTTCTGTGGTGCCTTGAAGAATGGTCTTGGTGACACGCTCAAGAATGCAGGTGCCAGTCACACGACTCAGTGCTTCAAACAGTCCCACGCGTAATTATTCTTGTGCTGCCGTTATCTTTTTCGCAAATACTTATTTAGACGGATGTCTCATAAATTAAGGAATAAGAGCAAATCAGCCATTGATACACCTTTATGAAATTTGGTAATAAGCTAATATAGAGGCAGCAAAAACTTATTTTAAAAAATATTTCTATTTGAAATAAATTATAAAGCAATAGATTAGCCCTTGGATTAGAACTCAATACATTCTTTCTTTCCATCTTTTTTTTTTTCCTGAAACAGAGTCTCACTGTCACCCAGGCTGACAGTGCAGTGGTGCGATCTCAGATCATGGAAACCTCGGCCTCCCAGGCTGAAGCAATCATCTCACCTCAGCCTCCTGAGTTGCTCAGACTACAGGCGCACACCACCATGCCGGGTTAATTTTTTGTATTTTTTTGTAGAGTGGGGGTTTGCCATGTTGCCCAAGTTGGTCTCAAACTCCTGAGCTCAAGTGATCCTCCTGTCTAGAACTCCCAAAGTGCTGGGATTACAGGCATAAGCACTGCACCTGACCAGACACGTCCTTTTAAAAATACGTGTCAGAATAAGAGATTTTTGTTGTTGTTATCCTCAGTAGAGAAAACTATGAATTGAGCTAGCTCTTGTGGATAATAAGACATAAAACGCAACACAAAATAATTACCAGATATTTTGATTTTGGAGGGGCCCAAGCAAAGTCTCTTTGTATAACTATATGTGTTGGTTATTCTGGTATATTGATAGACGTAATTAGTTTTATTTGTTCATATGTTTGTTTTTTGTTACAATCTTCCACATTCATCCATCGTACGACCTTGTTTGAGATATTTCCAGAAGTTGATAAGAACATTAAACCTTGTGCCGTGAGGCGATTTAAACTTTCTGAAGGAGCAGGAACACTTCCATCTGGATTAGATGTTGGAGCTGCACTGTGGTCATTTATTTCCTGAGATGAATGTGGATAGCAGTCTAAACAGGAGCTTTAAATCACGGCCAAAGAGCAGCCTGGTTTGCTGACAGCTGCTTTGGAGGCCCGTGGTCCCTGCCCTCATATTTGCCATTGATACAGTCTACAGTTTTCCCCAAATCACTTAACTGCCTTTAGTTGCACTTTGTCTCTCTCTAAATAGTGACATTGTGCACAGCTTCGTGACTTCAGAGACTTAGTGGAAGGGGACTCGAAAACATTTGCAGTGGGTCACGGTGGAATATAAGATCCCAATGCTCAGAAGTTTCAAAAGGGCTTTGGGAAACTCATAAATTAAGTACACACACACACACACACCCACAGGCACATGTGCACACACACACGCACACACAGGCACACACACACGCACACACACGCGCCCACACCACACGCACACGCGTGTGCACACGCACGCGCACACACGCAGGCGCGCACATGCACGCACACACGTGCACACGCACACACACGCACACACACGCACACGCACACACGCAAGCACATGCACACGCACACATGCGCATGCGCACACACACACATGCACACACACACACGCACACGCTAACAAACTGGGAAAACTCTTGTTCGTATTTTTAAAATATTAGTGATGGAGTTAGTGCCTGAATCTGTCACTTTTAATAACTTACACAACAGACACTGACTGTGTGCTGGGAAGCATGTTACGTGTTACGGAGGCACAGGGCTCAGTGCCTACTCGCTGCATTGTGGAGCTCTTGGTCTTCATGGGGAAGGAGAGTGTGATGGCTAGTTTTGTGTGTCGACTTGGCTTGGCTGTGGTTCTCAGTTGCTTGGTCAAACACCAGACAGAAGGCTGCTGTGGGAGGTCTTTGTAGATGTGATTCGCATTTACGATCAACTGACTTGAGGTAAAGCAAATTGTCTCCCCAATGTAGATGGGTCTCATTCAACCAGTTGAAGGTCTTAAGAGGGAAGACTGAGGTTGCCTTGAGAAGAAGAAATTCCACATCAAGACTGCAGCATGGGAAGCCCGCCTGGCTCCCCTGCCTGCCAGTGATTGGGTGGAGTTGAGGCTCGATACTGCAGCGTCAGCTCTTGCCGGGCTTCCAGCCTGATGATAGCCCTTTCGGGTCTGCAATCTGTGAGCCAATTTCCAGCTCTCTGTCCATGTGTGTGCGTGCATGTGTGTGTATGTGTGTGTGCGTGTGTGTGTATGCGCGTGTGTATGTGTGTGCGTGCGTGTGTGTGTGTATGTGTGTGCATGTGTGTAGAGGGAGTGTATCTATGTGCTTCTCTGGGACACCCAGACTAACAATGAGTATAATGCAGACATTATAGCCGTATAATTGATGGTAAAATAAAATTGGCAATTGGAGAGTATGCAAGCCCTGAGGAAGAAGGGAAGACTCATGGTGAGCTTCCCTGTCAGGTGAGCCTTTGGTTGAGAGTGGGACTTACCATACTGGCCAGTCAGCAGAGACAATTCAGGTGAAGAAAAGAGCCTGTGCGATGGTGCAGACACAAAAACGCCAGCTCTCCTCAGGCAGTGGGAGCACTTGGGGAGTGGCAGATGCAAGGCTGGTAGGTGTCTTGGGGGAGAACCAAGGGTCTGGGAAGTCTTTCAGTCAGTGGGAAGGAGTGTCATCATCAGATCTACACAAAAACAGACAACAAACCTTGGATGCAGGGCAGAGAAGCCCAGAGCCAGGCTGCACTTTTTGGGGGTGTGGACAACTTTGAATTCTGATGAAAGTGAGGACCTTCTACCCTGAGAATCTGTTCACGCACATGTATATTATAAGTCTCTGGTTCCAAGGAGTTCTAGTGCCCTGGAGCCCACAGGGAAGATGCAGCCCGGCCTCTGGCTTGCTGTGCTGCACAGCTGGGGTTGCAGACAGCAGGGACTGACAAGCCGCTGTGGTCTAGTTACCTGTTAGGCACTGAAACCATTGCATTGTTAAGTTAAGCAACTGGCCCGGAAATCGGGATTCCAGAACCAAGATGTTAGGTGCTGTGGATGCATTTAATTAGGCCTAATATAAATGCTGTGATTTGCTATGGCCCTCATCAAAATCAACAGCAGCAGAGAGCCTGTGGTCCTGGGCCCTCAAACCTGGCAGAGTCCTCACCACAAAGGTGCCCAGACCAATGAGCTTGGGTTTGCTTCCATGACTCCTGGCACTACGATAGGTTCTGTATCTGATGCATTGTCTGCATGGCTGACCAAGGGAGGCCAATTCTTTCTAGCTGTTGCACCAAAATCACCTCACCACCCGAGAAAGACCTCAGTCCCAAAGTAGAGAGGTCAGTTAAAAGGCTGCACTAAATTACCTTTTTAGACCTGGAAGCAGTGACAGTGACCTGCAGGTGCTGTGCATGCTCCAAAGTGCATGTGGCTTTTGCCAAGTGGGAGCTTCTCTCCAGGGGGTTTCTCTTCAACAGAATGCATGTTCACAGAGGTTCTACAAAGGGCAAGAAGGTGTTCTGGGAGCATCACGACGTTGCAAAGATGCAAAGTCTCATTTCTGCCCTGGCAAAGGTGCAATGGAAAACAACTTTCTTCCCTAATGGCCTCAGTTTCCCTTTACTCTCTCCTTCAGCCAACCTGCAAGACACCATCAGAATAACCTTTCCTATTTCCTAACCCCGTATCACTCATAACTCCATTTTGCGAAACTTTTCGAAACTGTTCTCCATCTCAATGAAGCTGGAATCCCAGGTCCAGGCTTACCTAGTGGTCCTTTGGGGTCAACGGAGAAGGTTCAGGGTTTACAGGGGAGTCGTAACCTGGGGCAGGTAAAGAGTTTGCATTTGGGCTGACTGTGGAGTAAGCTGAGAGCCCCAGGTGCACCTGTGCCTCATCCTGATGGCACCATTGCTCATGGTAATCTAGCCAGCAATGAACTTGGAATACTCAGTGAATCACATTGTACCAAAACGGGACGCTTCTGTGCTTTCCGATTGCATACTGGATGTGGGAGCCCCCATCCTATGGCAACCCTTGCAAGTAGAAGATGTTAGTGATAAGGAAATTCTAAAATTTCTGTGACACAGCTGTCAGATGCTGGAGATCCTGATGTTATTACTGGACATTGGATGTTGTTACTGTTAAACGGCCACATACCGAATCACTCTGTTAGCAGCCTACTCCCAACTCTGAACACGTCCCCTCATCTAGTGGGATATGAAAACCAGTCTTGAGAAAGAAACTCAAGGTGTGGTGCACTCTGCACAAGTTTCCAGTTCCTGCTGTTGAGGTTTTCTTGGCTCTTATGTCATGAGATTTCGGATGGTTCTTAAGCCCATGGAAGTCGGTAATCATGAGACAAAACTGGGTTTTGTATTGTTTGATGAGTGGCAGAGTCTGGCTTGCATTTGGGCTGACTATGATTGAAGCTCTCTTTTCTGCGTGTTGACTTTGGTGCAGTTCTCGTAGGCCTAGTGGAAAGGCCGAGTGGCTGCTTGGCTGGCCTGGGGTGCACCGAGCAATAGCTCCCAGGGTTGGCCAGGAGGGGTTCATACTGCCTTCTTGTTGAATGGTGTCCTCTTCTCTCTACCATTAGCAGAGGCACTGGGTCAGGAAGAGGCAGCACTAGTGGCACGAACTTATTCACAAGAGGGTTGGTGAACAGCACAGCACACAGCTCTGTGAAGGGAAGCTCACATTTGGGGCCTCTGCTCCCTTCTCCTGTGCTCCCTGTCCTCAAAGCATCCTTCATAACCGGCTTGACTCCCCTTCTGCCCGCTGCAGCAAGCCTGGCCCTGGGTTCTTGGCTCTCCCAAACACTTCTCTGTTTTGTTTTGTTTTTCCCCTTGGGTGAGATAGAATGGCTCCCTTCACCTGGGGTGGGGGTGGTGGTGCTTAGGCTCTGACAAAATCCCAGCAGGCCTGGCGCTGATCAAATAGTTTTGTTTGAGATCTGGCCTTTTCATGACAAACAGAATATTTTGGAGGTATTTTAAGATGGTTCCTTTTTTCGTCCCCCTCTTGGGAGTCCCAGGGGTTTTTCTCTAATCTTATTTTTCTCTCATGAGTTTGGGGACCCCTAGGAATAAGGCCCCCGAGACTGATCTCTAAGGCTTGTCCACACTGAACCTCTGGCAGCTCATCAAGTCGGATTAAGTCTTCCTACCCTGCGCTGGTTCCAGTCTCCACTTCTGCTCATGAGTTCGCCCTCCCACAGGCTGTGATGCTGTGTGTCTGCCTGTCTGTTTCTCCTGCTCATAGGTTCTCACTCCCGCAGGCTGTGATGCTCTATGTCTGCCTGTCTCTCCTGCTCATGGGTTCGCGCTCCCACAGGCTGTGATGTTATGTGTCCGCCTGTCTGTCTCTCCACTTTTGGGAGCAGCAATTTGCCTGTGACTTCACTTCTCTGAGGGATACAGGAATTGCTGATTTCCAGTTTATAGGTTTTTATTTGAGTGCATGGGAGTGAGGATGTCCAACATCTTTACCTGCTGGACCAGAGGCTGGAAGTGTCTTGCCTTTCTTAAATGTCTCTAAAATCTTATTCTCAGGGGAGGATGCAAAAGTTGTTCATTCACTCCTTCTGCCTATCTGTGTGCATTCTGTGGGCTCACACTGTTTCGTAGGCCTTAGAGCACACAGGAGGGTGCCGTGTGGTCTTGCTCTTGTCCTGGTTGAGAAGATCAGGACAGACATAGAACCAAGTCCCGTGCCGTGTTGTGTGAAGATTTAGAAGGAAGGCTCTGTGTGGAAGAGAAGACAATGACCTGTATTAATAACCAAGCAAACCCCGGCTGAGCAACAGACGACAGATGCATAAGTGTGTGTTTGCGGGGGGTGCAATTCTCTTCTGGGGTGGATTTTCAAGTGAAATGAGTTAACAGGGACGATGGTTTGAGGATGGGATAGGAGGGGACTCTTTTCCAAGACTTGTAAAGTGCCTTCAGATATGTGACCTCCTCCTGGGGATGTGTTTCAGGAATCCTTTCTGGAAGTGAGTGACCTCCATGTGCAAAAAGCAGAGGTAGAAAATGTTTTGTTGGCAGGACAGCCTGATTTTTGGGTATTTGTGGCCTCTTTACACAGAAATCAAAATACATCCATGTTTCTTGCCTTTTCTACTAAAAATTGAGAAGGGTGTATTTTCAAAATGAGGGTAGGATGGAATGGGCATCCTTGCTGGGTGCAGCCTTCTTTGAATGGTAAGACCAGAGTCTCTAAGTGCACGGCTGGTCCCTTTACTGTTGGTTTAATTTACAGTCAGCCTCTTAAGTTTCCAAATCTCCATTTAATTGACATTTTCAGGTTACCAAGATCGTGCTTTGTATTCCTGTCAACTTTTCTTGAATTTTTTGCCATCATGGCTATGTAGCCACTTTAAAGAGTCGTTTTGGTTATTTTGAGTCACTCATAAGCAGATACAATGGGAACTACAATACATGCCATTAGGCCACTATTTAGTGCTTCTTATATGTTTGCACTTTCTTAATTACATTAACTAATTCTAGCAGTACACAATTTAGTTTAATTAAAATGAGAGTGTTTCCTTACATGTAACTTTCACCTCGTGGTACAAGAAGGGAGCTGAAAGACCAGTTGACATTAATGGTACCATCGTGCATCCACACAGCCAAGCTTGCATGCGAAACCCAATAATGGCTGATCACAGGGACTTCCCTGCTGGCTGTTGGTCCAGAATGGACCACAGTTGTGTGTTTGGGTGTTGGGAATCTGCTTTCACGGCTCCTCTGACTCACAGGAGGTGAGTTTGTGACAGTGTGAACACAACAACTCAAGTGGGACCAGTGGCTCGGCCTCACCATTTTGCTATGATGACGTTTCCCTTCAATTATGCTGCGAATTGTGTGCATATCGTACATATCTTCTGTATTATGTATAGTGCACATTATGTCTATTACATATAATAGACATATAATTTTGCCTCGAAAGGCATCTTCTTTGTATATCATTGGATAAGTTGGTAATATATTTACATAAACCTTCAACTTATCCAATGATATGCAAAGAAGATGGCCCTTCGAGGCAAAATTATATGTCCATTATACATGGACGACTTCAGAAATAATATGAAAAATTACCAACAGGATCTACTATGAGATGATCAATTTTTTATTTCTCAAGTCTAATTTTTAAATATATTTTAGCTTTTCTGATTGACCTTTTAGTCAAAATATGCCACTCGCCCCTCAGACAGTAACCTGTTTACTTTCCTTGAGGTATTTTTAAAAAGCATTTGTGTAACGTTTAGAAAAAAGTTAATTTTTAAGATTACAAAGTACATCCCATCAGAATATTAATAACCTGCAATGCCACCATACCGGCCTCACTGAGTTAGCTAGTGCTCAATGAAACTAATCATCTATACATTCCAGGATATTAGTGCAGTCACATGTCACTCAAATACAAGTATAGGTTCCAGGAAATGTGTGGTTCAGTGAGTTCATCATTGTTCGAACATTGTAGAGTGTAGTTACACAAACCTAGACAATACAGCCTACTCCAAACCTAGGCTATGTGGCATGGCCTATTGATCCTGGGCTACAAACGCGTACAGGATGCAACTGTGCTAGATACTGCAGGCAAGTGTAACACAGTGGCTAGTATTTGTCTCTAAATAGTCTAAACAGGGCTGGGCGTGGTGGCTCACCCCTGTAATCCCAGTACTTTGTAATCTGTAATTTGGGAGGCCAAGGCGGGTGGATCACCCAAGGCCAGGAGTTCAAGACCAGCCTGACTAACATGGTGAAACCCCATCTCTACTAAACAAACAAACAAACAAATTATCTCGGCGTGGTGGCGGGTGCCTGTAATTTCATAATCTCAGCTACTCGGGAGACTGAGGCTGGAGAATCGCTTGAACCTGAGAGGTGGAGGTTGCAGTGAGCCGAGATCGCGCCATTGCACTCCAGCCTGGGCAACAAGAGTGAAACTCCACCTCAAAAAAATAAAAAATAAAAAAAGGTCTAAACATAGAAAAGTTTTAGTAACAACAGACAAAGATTAAAAAATGGTGCCCCTCCAAAAGCAACGGCAACAAAAGCCATAATTGACAAATGGGATCTAATTATACTAAAGAGCTTATGCACAGCAAAAGAAACTACAATCAGAGTGAACAGGCAACCTACAGAATGGGAAAAAATTTTTGCCATCTACTCATCTGACAAATGGCTAATGTCCAGAACCTACAAAGAACCCAAACAAATTTACGAGAAAAAAACTTACAACCCCATCAAAGAGTGGGCAAAGGATATGAATAGACATTTCTCAAAAGAAGACATTCATACAGCCAACAGACACATGAAAAAATGCTCATCATCACTGGCCATCAGAGAAATGCAAATCAAAACCACAATAAGATACCATCTCACACCAGTTAGAATGGCAATCATTAAAAAGTCAGGAAACAACAGGTGCTGGAGAGGATGTGGAGAAATAGGAACACTTTTACACTGTTGGTGGGATGTAAACT
>NW_016816648.1:490464-494728 GCF_001698545.2 Rhinopithecus bieti
GCAAGAAAAGAAAACCAAACACCACATGTTCTCACTCATAGGTGGGAATGAGAACAGTGAGATCACTTGGACTCTGGAAGGGGAACATCACACACTGGGGCCTATCATGGGAAGGGGGGAGGGGGGAGGGATTGCATTGAGAGTTATACCTGATGTAAATGACGAGTTGATGGGTGCTGATGAGTTGATGGGTGCAGCACACCAACATGGCACAAGTATACATATGTAACAAACCTGCACATTGTGCACATGTACCCTAGAACTTAAAGTATAATTAAAAGAAAAAAAGGAAGTATTTGTCACTATAGCCTTCAAAAGCCCTTTACATGAGCTTGGTCTATTTTTTCTAAATGTCCTCCATTCCATAACATTTTTTGTTTCTAGACCAGGGACTGCTCTCTCCACCTTCCCAAATCCTGGACATCTATCGACATTATGTCTAAAACCCTTCTCTTTTGAATTACCTTCCATGGCCACCTGGCTGAATATTATATATGTTACTGACCCTTAGAACTTAATCTGCATGTATTATCACTGTGTACATTTTTGTTCTACCTAGTCATCAATATTGTAACTTTTTGAGGCCATAGATATATCTGATTTATCTTTGTAGCTTCTAGAACATGGTTGACTTGAAGGGATTTGAATAAATATGGCCCATTAAATCTATGGAAGGAGCATAAACTTTTGGTTAAAAAGCTCCTGATGTCCAACATCTAGGTCTAATCCAAATACATGCGTACCTGCAGTCATAAACCAATCTCCCTCTTGAAAACAATGCTTTCAGTTATTATGATAAAATCAAATGTTGGAGTGTTTCAAACTATTGTCAAAATGTCATTCAATCAGATGAAAGTAGAATCAACAAGGAAAAATTTGATGGAGGAAATAAAAGATACCTAAAGTTAAAAAAATAAAATAAAAATGGTGGCCTTGTATAGGGCACTTGCCATGAATGGAACTTTCAGGACTAGAACTGGCTCTGAGTGAGTCAATGAGTACCGAGTGAATGTGAAGGTCTAGGACTTTCCAGTACATTACACTGGACACTTAGGCTGCACTACATTTATAAAAAGAAACAACATGACTGCATTACAACCTTACGATGACTACCTGACCACGTCTTAGAAGTTTTTCAGCTCTTCTCTAATCTTATGGGACCATCATGGCATATATGGTAGGTATTATGGGGTGCATGACTATGACAGCAAGATGGCAAGCTGGGGACACCAGGTACCCTGTGAACATCCCCTCAGTGGTGCTAGTTCCAACTGTCATTAGTTGGGCCAGGCACCATGGTTCATGCCTGTAATCCAAGGCAGAGGCAGGAGGATCACTTGAGCCCAGGACTTCGAAACCAGCCTGGGCAACACAGAGAGACTCTTTCTCTCTCTATATATATAAAAATCAAATTAACTGGGCATGGTATTGCATGCCTGTAGTCCCAGCTACTCTAGAGGCTGAGGTGGGAGGATCACTTGATCCCGGGAGTTCGAGGCTGCAGGGAGCTGTGATCACACCAGCGCTCTCAAGCTTGGATGACAAAGTGAGACTCTGTCCGAATGAATAAACAAACAAACAAACACATAATAAAATTGCAACCAAACTTCTAAAGTGCAACTTACGTTGTGTTAAAAAAGGTACAAAACAGAGCCTGCAAGCTATAGCCATGAGACTTTTAATAACACTTTTGTATTTGTGTTTTTAAAGTATATTTAATGCAGCAGAAATCCAGTCAGTGGTTATGGGGTGAGGGCAGGGGCTGGCTGAAATGGGGCACAAATAACTTTTTAGGGGATGGGAATGTTCCACATTTCAGTTGTGGTGCTGATTTCTGCAGTGTATACATTTGTCCCAGGAGTGTTCTTAACAATTTTTGTTAACATAATTTGCATATAACAAAATATAACATTTTGTTTTGCTATATGAAAATTATGTCTCAGTGATGTTGACTTTTTAAGAATCTCAGTATATAACTGACTTTCAAGATTTGCTGAAAGTTTTTTAGAAAAGACTTCCAAAACCATCCAAAACTAAGCATAATTGAAACCCAAGTAAGGGAAAGCTTTCTTTAGAATTGAGGAGACTGTCAATGAGGACTGGTAGTTATACAAATGACATTTAGCATTTTCTGCACTGGCTGCATGCCCCAAAACAAGACAAGCCCCAGCCCAAGCCCCAAGGAAAAGAAGAATTGCAGAAAGTGAACTATGATGAGACCATCTTCTGCCAAGGCTGCAAAGACCTACATTGTAGGGACCCCACAGATGTTAGAAAAATGTATCTCCCTCCACAGATGCAGAAAATCAACTTATAAGGAGATGAGTCCTAGGAGAAGGGCCTGTTGTGAGGCTAAGGCCAGCAGCCGTGGGGCACTCTGTGGGGAGTGCAGCAGCCCCCACAGAGGAGGGTGTGACGCTCTGGGAAGTGGAGTTCCTGAATTCAGTGCGGCAGAAGAGCTCTTTGGGGATCCCACGGGTACTTCCTCTATTCAAGTCCTCCCTACCCTGTAGGCCAAGAGAAGCCCAGCCCCTCCACCTTGGGCCTCGCCTTCTGTTTCAAAGCCGCTTTTCTGACATTGACACCCAGCACCAACTCAATCCCTCCCTGGCTCCAGTCCTGCTTGACCTTGATTGATCCCTAAACCAACCACGTTCCCCAATCCACACCTCACTTAACTCAGCTGTGTCTATTCCTCATGACTATTCATCACACACTGGCTAAGAGCTCAAGGCCCTGAAAGATCTTTAGGTGTTTGTAGTGATCCACACACTGGAAGGAGCAGTGCATCGAGACAGTGAAAGCATCATCCCTCAGGTGTATCCAGAAGGATGGGGAAGGCGCTGCCTCCTCCCACCCAAGCTTCCAAGGAAGCAGAATGAACCCTGGACCACACCACCCTCTTCCTCCACGGACTTCATTGTGGCAGGCCAGGGCAAATCCTTCCAGAACTTGGAGCAACATCAGGTTTTAGAAGCTTTCCTGTGTAGACCCATATTTTGTTTGAAACTAACATCAAAGAGCTTTCTGACCAAACATATTGAGTTCATTTTTAAGTCTTTCCTGTCATCCTGTTGGCTATTAGCTCCATGCAGACAGGATCCTATGATTTTGCTCACTGCAAAACCCTATAATTTTGCTCACTACAAAACCTCATGATTTTGTCCCTAAAACATTGTGCACACATAGTAGGTACTCAATAATTATCTGTTACATGAATAAATTGCATACACACACACACACATCTCTCTTAATTATACTGCAGTCTGCAAATAGTATCTTTGTAACAGGTTCAATCCTCAGGGCATCATTTTCCATACCTTGATTATTGACTCATATAACTCATTTCTGCTGTTATGACATCCAGATGGAATTTCTCTGCTGAAGGCTTATGTCGAAGTCACCCTGAGAGGCCAGGAGCCTACCCGGAAGGCCAGCGTCAGTGGATAATGCGGATGGGCTGCCAGCTCTTCCCGTGTGATACTAGTGGGGCAGGCTTCCAAGCCACATATGGGTAAGTGTTTTCCTGTGTCTTCCTCTCTGTGGTCTTCCTCCGGATTCCCAGCCTGTGCACCTCCCTGTTGACTGAGGTCCTCGTCCTCACTGTCACAGGCTTGCTGTCTGTGACTCTGTTGACCAGAGGGAGGTGCTGTGGTTTCCATTGACCCACCCTGTGATGGGAATTCTCAGAGCCCAGACAACCAGTTCTGCTTGGGTCTGTCTGTGCCTGAGTCAGTGTGCTGAGATCCACACTTAAAGTAGTAGGCCGGGCACAGTGACTCACATCTGCAATTCCAGCACTGTGGGAGGCTGAGGCAGGAAGATTGCTTGAGGCCAGGATTTTGAGATCAGCCTGGAAAACACAATGAGAGCTCAACTCTACTCAAAACAGAAAATTAGCCAGTCATGGTGGTGCACACTTGTGGTTCCAGCTGCTCAGGAGGCTGAGGCAGGAGGATCACTTGAGGCCTGGGGTTCGAGGCTATAGTGAGCTGTGATTGAGCCACTGCACTCCAGCCTGGCCAATAGAGTGAGACCACGTCTTAAAAAAAAAAAAAAATAGGGTCGGGCACGGTGGCTCAAGCCTGTAATCCCAGCACTTTGGGAGGCCGAGACGGGCGGATCACAAGGTCAGGAGATCGAGACCATCCTGGCTAACCCGGTGAAACCCCGTCTCTACTAAAAAATACAAAAAACTAGCTGGGCGAGGTGGCGGGCGCCTGTAGTCCCAGCTACTCGGGAGGCTGAGGCAGGAGAATGGCGT
>NW_016816648.1:496481-508104 GCF_001698545.2 Rhinopithecus bieti
ATTTTTAAGTCTTTCCTGTCATCCTGTTGGCTATTAGCTCCATGCAGACAGGATCCTATGATTTTGCTCACTGCAAAACCCTATAATTTTGCTCACTACAAAACCTCATGATTTTGTCCCTAAAACATTGTGCACACATAGTAGGTACTCAATAATTATCTGTTACATGAATAAATTGCATACACACACACACACATCTCTCTTAATTATACTGCAGTCTGCAAATAGTATCTTTGTAACAGGTTCAATCCTCAGGGCATCATTTTTCCATACCTTGATTATTGACTCATATAACTCATTTCTGCTGTTATGACATCCAGATGGAATTTCTCTGCTGAAGGCTTATGTCGAAGTCACCCTGAGAGGCCAGGAGCCTACCCGGAAGGCCAGCGTCAGTGGATAATGCGGATGGGCTGCCAGCTCTTCCCGTGTGATACTAGTGGGGGCAGGCTTCCAAGCCACATATGGGTAAGTGTTTTCCTGTGTCTTCCTCTCTGTGGTCTTCCTCCGGATTCCCAGCCTGTGCACCTCCCTGTTGACTGAGGTCCTCGTCCTCACTGTCACAGGCTTGCTGTCTGTGACTCTGTTGACCAGAGGGAGGTGCTGTGGTTTCCATTGACCCACCCTGTGATGGGAATTCTCAGAGCCCAGACAACCAGTTCTGCTTGGGTCTGTCTGTGCCTGAGTCAGTGTGCTGAGATCCACACTTAAAGTAGTAGGCCGGGCACAGTGACTCACATCTGCAATTCCAGCACTGTGGGAGGCTGAGGCAGGAAGATTGCTTGAGGCCAGGATTTTGAGATCAGCCTGGAAAACACAATGAGAGCTCAACTCTACTCAAAACAGAAAATTAGCCAGTCATGGTGGTGCACACTTGTGGTTCCAGCTGCTCAGGAGGCTGAGGCAGGAGGATCACTTGAGGCCTGGGGTTCGAGGCTATAGTGAGCTGTGATTGAGCCACTGCACTCCAGCCTGGCCAATAGAGTGAGACCACGTCTTAAAAAAAAAAAAAATAGGGTCGGGCACGGTGGCTCAAGCCTGTAATCCCAGCACTTTGGGAGGCCGAGACGGGCGGATCACAAGGTCAGGAGATCGAGACCATCCTGGCTAACCCGGTGAAACCCCGTCTCTACTAAAAAATACAAAAAACTAGCTGGGCGAGGTGGCGGGCGCCTGTAGTCCCAGCTACTCGGGAGGCTGAGGCAGGAGAATGGCGTGAACCCGAAAGGCGGAGTTTGCAGTGGGCTGAGATTCGGCCACTGCACTCCAGTTTGGGCGACAGAGCGGGACTCCGTCTCAAAAAAAAAAAAAAAAAAATAGTAAAAGTAAAATGCCCACTGTCTGGGTGACAACCACTCTGTTGAATGCAGTTTGGCAAGTCCTCTGTAGACTGCAGGAATATCTTTTATTCCAGAAACCTGTGGGTGAACACCTGAGAGGGGGCACTGCGAGCATGTGTGGTTCACGATTTCAGAAGAAGGGACTTCCGAGAGCTCGCAGTCCCAGGACTCAGGAGCCCGCACATGTCTGCATGTGTGACTCACACCTCCTGCCCTCTCCATGGCCCTAGTGACCATCTTCTCAGGCTTGAACTAAACAGGTTTCTAACGGGACTAAACAGGTTTTTTCTCCAGGTCCAGACCAGGGGCAGAGGGGAATTCCAGAATGGGACTCTGAGCATTTCTTTCCTTTGCCTAAAACCCTCTCATGGGTCACTACTGCCCTTTTTTCTGGAGAAAATCCAGAATTCTGGCTTGATCTTCAAGTGGTGCTGCGTGATCCAGCCTTTCTCAACTCTCTTGCCTCATCTCCCATCCCTCCCCCTTAACTGATGGTTTAGTATGGGGCTCTCCACTCTGGGATGCACCTAGGCCAGGGTCCCTCCTGCCTTGGGGCCTTGCACATGCTCTCCTCCCTCCCTGGAAGAGCCACCACTTCCCCACCCCACCCAGGGCTGCTTTCTCATTCTTTAAGTCTCAGTTTGGATATCAGTTGTCCCAGAAGCTTTCTTGTCTCCCACACCAGGGGAAATCCCCTCTTCCTACGGCCTTCCCTAAGGTGCTTTGCACCATTGCACTTTATTCGCTGTTTCTGTGATTGCTTCACTTCTGTCTTTCCTGTGTAGATTCCACAGCAAGTGTCCTTTGTCTCAAGCCCAGGGGTGAGAATGAGCTCGCTTAGAATCTATCGAATTTTAAGTCTATGACACCTCATTTGCAAGACTTAAAATCTGGCTAGCCTATTAGAAGATTTTCAGAAGTTCTAACGAGTGCTTTGTAACTGTTTAAGAATGTTGTCATGTTTCTGGAAAGGAAATATTTAAAGCTTTGCTCTAAATGGTGGTTGAATGCAAAGAAAAAGACATCATAGTCAGTCTCCTTGTGCTTAAAACTAAAATCTCTCTCTGTTCCTTTGGAGCAGATCTCTCCACCTCAGCCGCTGTTGACACTGGGGCTGCACTGTCTTCATCCTGGGGCCGTCCTGTTGGGTTGTAGGCTGTTTGGTACCATCGCTGGCCTCTCCTATGAGAGGCCAGCAGCACTAGTATGGAGTATGGCAATAAAAAATGTCTGGAAGGACATGGCAGTGGTCCCTGGAGGGCAAAATGGCCCTAGCATGAGAACCCCCGACATGGAATGTTAACCGTAAGCAGCCAGCTTCATGCTGTAAGCATCAGACTCCTCTCACCTGCGTGACACTTGCTCATCCTTGAGTGCACACACAGGCTTCATATGTACTTTAAAGGGCCATCTGTTTGGGCTTTTCTTTGCTATAGACTCCAATTAAATATTAGGGCTTTAGGTTTCCTTTTTCTTTTGCACTGGCCTGTTCGAATGCTGCCAAATCTATCCCATGTGGAAGCTCACCTCCTGAGTGAGCCGTAACTTTTCCATGATGCAGTTGGTATTGTTTTACCTAGAATGACACATTGTCTCCGTGTTAGAGATGCTACTGTGACTCGGGGTCTCAAGGACCCTGGAACTCTTCTATCGTTCCTGTTTTCACTCCAATTTCTCAAAATGACTTTTTGAACATTGGGGAATACTTCACATGTTTGGAAAGGAAGGCATTTGAGGAGATACTTTAAAATAATAAAAGGGAGGAGTTGGAAAGGAGACGCAGTGACCGTCTGGGTAGGCCCTAGGTGGGGGCCGTGTCAGGACTGCTTGATGAATGGAGGCTCCAGGGGCCCCCTATTTGTTCAGTGCTCTTGTTCTGATACAACTGCGCACAAAACCGGCATTGAAGTGTCTGCCATTAAAACATAACATCACCTGACAACGGTCAGCCCACAGGGCATTGCCCTGAGAAGGCCATATTGTTCTGCAGGGGCCAGGCCCTGGCCCCCGGGGTCCTGAGACGTGAAGTCGAGCGAGGCATACGGAAGACTTTCCAGTACATTAGGAAGGACCTGGCCGCCTCCCATCAATACTCCTCCAGCCCGAGCCTGACAGATGAGAAAACACGGAGAACCCTCTCCTCTGACTTCCAAGTCCTCCTTTCTCTCCTTAAAACCCAGAGAAATGTGGCCCAGAGCTTAGTGGATTTAAAGCAATGGGTCTGAAAATACTTGGGGCAGACGACTGTGGCTGCCTCATTTTAATTTCTGCCTGTGGCTGGGCATTTTAGATTTCCACCTTTCCCCGGTTTGAGACTAATCACGACCCCCGGAATGTTTACCTTGCAAACCACAAGGCCATTAAGCATTCAGGGCCACACCCAGGCCACCAAAGCCTCCACCACGTTCTGCTAATGGTTTTAAAGTGCTCCTTCCAACATGCATACAGCCTACAGACACATGAAAAAACGCTCATCATCACTGGCCATCAGAGACATGCAAATCAAAACCACAATGAGAGACCATCTCACACCAGTTAGAATGGCAATCGTTCAAAAGTCAGGAAACAACAGGTGCTGGAGAGGATGTGGAGAAATAGGAACACTTTTACACTGTTGGTGGGACTTCAAACTAGTTCAACCATTGTGGAAGGCAGTGTGGCGATTCCTCAAGGATCTAGAACTAGATGTACTATTTGACCCAGCCATCCCATTACTTGGTATATACCCAAAGGATTATAAATCATGCTGCTATAAAGACACATGCACACGTATGTTTATTGCAGCACTATTCACAATAACAAAGACTTGGAATCAACCCAAATGTCCATCTGTGACAGACTGGATTAAGAAAATGTGGCACATATACACCATGGAATACTATGCAGCCATAAAAAAGGATGAGTTTGTGTCCTTTGTAGGGACATGGATGCAGCTGGAAACCATCATTCTCAACAAACTATCGCAAGAAGAGAAAACCAAACACCGCATGTTCTCACTCATAGGTGGGAACTGAACAATGACATCACTTGGACTCGGGAAGGGGAACATCACACACTGGGGCCTATTATGGGGAGGGGGAAGGGGGGAGGGATTGCATTGGGAGTTATACCTGATGTAAATGACGACTTGATGGGTGCTGATGAGTTGATGGGTGCAGCACACCAACATGGCACAAGTATACATACGTAACAAACCTGCACGTTATGCATATGTACCCTATAACTTAAAGTATAATAATAAAAATAAAAAGTAAAAAAATAAAGTGCTCCTTCCACTCCTAAAGAGAAAGAATATTTCATGTCAATGCTCATACTTAATTAATTTATATTTTATTTTAAATACAGACAAATAGGAAAATCAACATTAAGTTATCACATAAAACACTCATGAAAGGATTTTTTTTTTTGGATAAATAACGCATAAAGACCTTCGTGGATTTTTGGCACATTTTACTCTACAAACATCTTGTGTTTGGGATTATAGCTGGATTGTTTGAATATACCATGAGTTCATTTTCCCCTACTTTTAACACCAATTCCACCCCTCCAAGTTCTTGTCAATGACCCTTTTGCTTTTATTATTATTTATTTTTAATTTTACATTATTGTGCAACCATCACTATCGTTCCTCTGCACATTTTTTTTTTTCTTGCAAAATTGAAACCTCTTCCCAATAAACAATGTTTTTCCATTCTGTTTCTCCTCACTGACTGGAAACCACCATTCTGCTTTCTGTCACTATGAATTTGACCACCCTCGGCACCTTAAATAAATGGACTCTTACAACATGTGTCCTTCCGTGACCAGCTGATTTTACTTGGCATCATGTCCTCAAGGTACATCCATGTTGTAGCATGTGTCAGAACTGTCTTCATTTCTGCGACGGAATCACGTTCCCTATGGAGACACCCTATTTGGCTTATATCCGTTCGTCCATCGATGGACAGTGAGTTGCTTTCCTGTCTCGGCTATGGTGAATCTTGCTGCTGTGAATACGGGTGTACACATACCTCTTTGAGACCTTGCTTTCAGTTTCTTTAGATATTTACCCAGAAGTGAAATTGCTGGGGTATGTGGAATTCTGTGTTGTTTCTCTCTTTTTTCAGATAGGTTCCCACTCTGTCGACCAGGCTGGAGTGCAGTGGCACAACCATAGCTCACTGCAGCCTCAATCTCTCAGGCTCAAGCGATCCTCCCACCTCAGCCTCTTGAGTAGCAGCTGGAACTACAGTCATGTGTCACCATGTTTGGCTAATTATTATTATTATTATTGTTTTAGACAGAGTCTCACACTGTTGCCTAGGCTGGAGTGCAGTGGCACGATCTCAGCTCACTGCAACCTCCATCTCCTAGGCTCAAGCGATTCTCCTGCTTCAGCCTCCAGAGTAGCTGGGATTACAGGCACCCACCACTGTGCCCAGTTAACTTTTGTATTTTTAGTAGAGATGGGATTTCACCATGTTGGCTAGGCTGCTCTCGAACTCCTGACCTCAGTTGATCTGCCCCCCTCTGCCTCCCAAAGGGCTGGGATTACAGGCACGAACCACCATGCCCGGACTAATTTTTTATTATGTGTAGAGACAGGATCTCACTGTTGCCTTGGCTTGTCTCGAACTCCTGGGCTTAACTGATCCTCTCGCCTTGGCCTCCTAAAGTGCTGAGATTACAGGCGTGAGCCACTGCACCCAGCCGTAATTCTGTTTTTAATTTTTGGGAATCACCATATTGTTTTCCACTGTGGCTGCGTTGTTTTACATTCTCACCACAGTGTGCGAGGGTTCCAGATGTTCCACATCCTTGCCAACACAATTGTTTTTGTTTTTTTTGTTTTGTTTTGTTTTTGATAGTAGTCATTCTAATGGATATAAGGTGTGATGGTTCTTTTTATACAATTTGAAGTTGCAGAGTTGTTATCAGTGAAAATTACAGTTTCAATAGTGTTTTGATGTTTTCTCAGAAAATGCATATTTATTTAATTTGTTTTGTTTTATCCTTCAAATGTTCTAAAATACGTTTGTAATTTATAAAATTTGTAAAACCAAGGCCCCAAGAAACACACAGGTATTGAACACATTTGACCACAGGGAGGCTCTTCGCTTTCCGGCTCTAGGATGAGCCCAGGTGCTGATGGCAAGCCTGTGCTTAGCACAGAACAGATACCGCGGCCCCCTGTCATGTCAGCCTGAGCTGACCGGTGCAGTTTTGGTACTGAGAACTGAAAGGCTGCTGTCACAAATGTCTAACAATGTGGAAGTGGCTTTGGAATTGGGCATTGGGTAGCGTGTGGAGGAGAATCGATGTGCATGTTAGAAAGATCTCAGGTCACTCTGAAGAGATTGTTGGTAGAAACATAGATTTTTTGTTTGTTTGTTTTGTTTTTTTGAGACGGAGTCTCGCTGTATGGCCCAGGCTGGAGTGCAGTGGCGAGATCTCTGCTTACCGCAAGCTCCGCCTCCCGGGTTCATGCCATTCTCCTGCCTCAGCCTCCTGAGTACCTGGGACCACAGGCGCCCGCCACCACGCCCGGCTAATGTTTTTTTTTATATGTTTAGTAGAGACGGGGTTTCACCATGTTAGCCAGGATGGTCTCGATATCCTGACCTCGTGATCCGCCTGCCTCGGCCTCCCAGAGTGCTGGGATTACAGGCGTGAGCCACCGCGCCCAGCAGAGATAAAGATGTTTAAGGCCATTTTGGTGAATGGAAGGAACAGTTCAGAAAGAAAGGAACTGTAGAGAAAACTTCCATCACCTTAAAGAACACAAATATCATCACGAACGTAATACGGGTAGAAATACGAACATAAAAGGCTCTTATGGTGAGATGTCTAATGAAAATAAACAGCATATTATTGGAAAATGGAAAAACGGCAATCTTTGCCATAAAGTGGCAAAGACTTTGGCTGAGTTTTGCTCGAGCGTTTTCTACAAATTAGACTTTGAAAATGATGGCCTTCGATACTCCGCTGACGAGATTTCTAGGCAAAGTGTTGAAGGCTCAGCCTGTTTCTCTTTAATTGCTTACAGTAAAATGTTGGGGAGGAGAGAAATGGAAGAAGGAATGACTCAAGGCCACTGAGCGTTGGGTTCATGGAAGTTGTGATGGCCGGAAGGCAAGGATGTGGAGTCAGAAAGGCCTGTACTCATCTCTCTTCCTCTTTATTTTTTCGTGTGGTTGACACACTCTTGTGCAGATTGTCCCTGATGCCAAAATGCAACTTCTGTTTTGCCCAAGGATGACTTTGAGTCTCCCTGAGACAAGGTCTCCACCACAGGCAGTTTACTTGGGAGGTGGTCCCAGGAAGGGGAAGTAAAAGGAGAGGAACGGTCGGTAGGGAAGGGAAACTTCATGAAGTGTGTGTAAATAAGCTGGTTTTACTGCCCTGGGCCACTGGGGTCACCTGGCAGGGGGACTCCCCTGAGGACTTGATTGCTCACATCTTAAAATAGTCCCACTGGAGTCAGTGGCTCTGCTCTGGCCCCATCCCACTGATTGAGCGTTGCTCCTTTAATAAAAATAAAACACATTTATTTATTTATGTTTTTAAAAGATATGGGGTCTCACTGTGTTACCCAGCCCAGTCCCAAACTCCTGGCCTCAATCCTTCTACCGGGCCTCCCAAAGGGCTGAGATTACGGGCATGAGCCACCGCGCCTGGCCGAGGGTCACTCTTGACCAGCAATTTCACTTCTCGGATGTTCTCTGAGTAGAATCATACAGGATGCAACCTTTGGGATTGAGTTTTCTTCATTTGGCACTCTTCTTTGCTGATTCTTTCAGGCTGAGGTGTGTATTAATAGTTCATTCTTATTATTGTTGAGTAGTATTTCATGATATAAATGAGTCTTTTTTTTTTTTTTTTTTTCTGTAGAGATAGGGTCTCACTTTGTTGCCCAGGCGGGTCTCAAACTCCAGGCCTCAAGAGATCCTTTCACCTCAGCTCCTCAAAATGCTGAGATTACATGCATGAGCCACCATGCCTGGCCACATATTTTGAAATTATTACTTATTGAAAACATATGGATTATTTCTAGTTTTTCACTATAACAATTAAAGCTGCTATGAACATTTCGTAACAGGTTTTTGTGTGAACACAAGTTTTCATTTCTCTGGGAATAAGTAACCAGGAGTGCTGGTTTACATGGTATTTACATGCACAGTTCTTAAAGAAACTGCCAAGCTATTTTTCCCTCTTTTCTAATAAAACATTCAATGCTATAAAT
The DNA here is from genome assembly GCF_001698545.2 of Rhinopithecus bieti. Taxonomy (NCBI): domain Eukaryota; kingdom Metazoa; phylum Chordata; class Mammalia; order Primates; family Cercopithecidae; genus Rhinopithecus; species Rhinopithecus bieti. The sequence continues at coordinate 505,044 of NW_016816648.1, forward strand.
TTCTCTGTTACCACTATTTTACTGGTGTCCTGCAAACTTTGATATATTGTATTTTTCTTTTCATTCAGTTCAATGTACATTTTATTTTCTGTGAGGCTTCTTTTTTGACTCATAGATTATCTAGACTTACGTGGTTTAGTTTCCAAGTTTGAGAGAATTTCTTATGTTTCTGTAATTGATTATAGTTTGACTCCATTGTAATTAAAGCATGTACGCTGCATGACTAAAATTGTTTTAAATGTGTTCAGGTTTGTTTTATGACTAGGATATCATTCATATTGGTCTGTGTTTTGTGGGTACTTAAAAATAATGTGTGTTCTGCTGTTGCTGGGTAGAGTATTCAATAAATGTTGACTAAATCTTGTTGATTCAGTTGTTGTGCTCCTCTACATCCTTGTTGATTTTCTGTATCAGTTGTTTATTCATTTGGTTTCTTAAGTTATTTTATTAATACCTTCTTTACTTCCCCTTCCTGGGACCACTCCTACGTAAACTACCTGTAGTTGAGACCTTGTCTCAGGGAAACCCAAATAATAAAGACAAATAATTACAAATTTGTCTACGGGTCCTTTCAGTTCTATAAATTTTGGTTCACATATTTTTCTGCTACGTTGTTTCAGGCACACATGTTTAGAATTGCTATGTCTTCTTGACAGATTTACTTTCTATCATTGTGTAAGTTACCATTCTGTCCCTGTTAACTTTTTTGCTCTGAAGTCTACTTTATCTGATATTAATATTGCCATTCATACTTGTTTTTCTTTGATTATTGTTTGCATGATACATCTGTTTTTTTTCTTTTTTTTTTTTAACCTATTTATATTGTTAGGATTGAAGTGAGTTTCATTTTTTTTTTTCTTTTTCGTTTTTTTTTAGACAGTCTCGTTCTATTGCCCAGTGTGGTGTGCAGTGGTGTGATCTCAGCTCACCACAACCTCTACCTCCCGGGTTAAAGTGATTCTTCTGCCTTAGCCTCCTGAGTATCTAGGATTACTGGCGCCCACCACCATGCCTGGCTAATTTTTGAATTTTTTTTTTTTTGGTAGGGACAGGGTTTCATCATATTGGCCAGGCTGGTCTAGAACTCCTGAGCTCAAGCGATCCACCTACCTCGGCCTTCCAAAGGGCTGGGATGACAGGCATGATCTACCTTGCCTAACTGATAGTGAGTTTCTTACAGATCATATACTATACAATTTGATCATGTGTGTGATGTTTTGGTTTGTTCGTTTGTTTTAAATCCACTCTGAAATCTCTATCCTTTAGTTGGTATGTGTAGAACATTTACATTTAATGAAATTATAAATCTGTTAGGACTTTTCAGCAATTTAACCTTTTTTGCTGTTGTTGTTCTCTTTGGTTTAATGTTCTGTCTTTTCTTTTTCCTGCCTTTCAATGGGTTACTTGAACACTGAACACTTTTTAGAGTATCATTTTAATTCATCTATAGTGTTTTTGAGTCTATTTCTTTATATAGCTTGCTTACAGGTTGCTCTAGATATTTTATTAAATATACATAACTTATAAGCCTAATGGTGTTATAATATTACCAGTTCAAATGAGGTGTAGAAGTTTAACCTTCTATCTGTTCTGATACCTTTTCCCATTTATTAATAAAATTATTTTACATTTCTGCTATATACATTTAAAACCATGTTCAATATTAGAATATTTTGCTTCAATTCCCAAACATGATTTAGAAGACTCTAGAGGAGAAGGAAGATGTGTTGCATTATTCATGTATCTACTTTTCTCCATTGTTCTTTCTTTCTTCTTGAGGCTCCAAGATTCTTACTTTTATTATTTTCTGGTAGTAAACTTTCCTTAGCTGTTCTTTTAAAGTGTAGATGCTGGTAACAAACTTTCTTAATTTTATTCAACTGAGAAAGCTTTGATTTCCTTCCTTCATTCCCAAAATATATCTTAACTGGATATGATAGTTCTTTTCTTTTCAGCACTTGAAAAATGCACTCCTTTTTTTCTGGCCTCTGTAGTTTCTTCTGAGACATTCTCTATCATTCAAGTTTTTCTTCCGTAGGTAAAGTATCATTTTTGGCCACTGCTTTAAAATTTTTTTGTCTTTAATTTTCAGAAGTTTGACTGTGATGTGTGTCTTGGTCAGTTGGGCTACAGTAACAAAAAACAAACAAACAAAACACTGGGTGGCTTAAATATTGGAAATTGATTTCTCACAATTCTGGAGGCTGGGAAGTGTAAGACCAAGGTGCCAGTTAATTCAGTTCCTGATGAGGGTCATCTTTGTGGTTTCTCTGGTTAGGTCCTCAAATGTCTTTTCCTTGCTGTAAACAGACAGAAAGAAAGAGAGACCTTGTGCCTCTTCCTCTCTTAATAAATGCATTAATCCCATCATGGGGCTCAACCCTTGTGACCTCATCTAAACCTAATTATCTCCCAAAGGCTCCACCTTCGAATACCATCCAATTGAGAATTAGGACTTCAACATATGCATTTTGAGGGGACACAAACATTCAGTCATAGCAGTGTGTCTTGGTGTGTATTTCTTTGGATTTATTCTGATTGAGATTACTTAGTCTCTTGAAATTGTGTATTTATGTGCTTTGCCAAATTTGAGAAGTGTTCAGTCATATGATTTTTAGGTTATGTTTTTATCCCTGCTTTCTTTCTCCTCTCCTTCCTACACTCCAGTGACAGAAAACTTAGGTATTTTGACATAGCCCAACATGTCTGAGGGACTTTTTATATTTATTTTTTAGTCTCTCTGCTTTCTGTTTTTCAGATTGGGTATTTTGCATTTTTAAGCCTTTGAGTTCATGGATTAATTCTATCCTCTCTATTCTGATGTTTAGCCTATCCATTGTTATTTTTTAAATTTCACTCACTGTATTTTTTCCATTCTGAAATTTCCATATGGTTCTTCTCTATGTATATTATTTTACTTGCTGAGACTTTCTATTTTTCCAATTTGTTTGTTTTCATTTGTTTCACAAGTGTTTATAGTTGATTGTTGAAGCAACAGTTTAAAAATCTTCATCAGATTAACTCCAACATCTCGTCATCTGGAGATATATATATATATATA
>NW_016816648.1:508335-530482 GCF_001698545.2 Rhinopithecus bieti
ATATATATATATATATATACACCTCAGTGTCTACTTTCTATTTATTTTGCACAACTACAGGACAATTTTAAAATCAGGAAATGATCATTGATGCAATGCTAAAAGTTGTTTCTAATTCATATTACAAATTCATCAATTATCATAATAATGTTCTTTACAGCATATATATGGACACTCACATATATGTTCATATATGTTGTGTTACAGCATAAACAGGACACTCTTGAGAACGAAAAAGGGGACTCATGGAAACAGACATAAACCTGAAACATCTGTGCAAACCTGGACATAGCATCACCCCAGAGTCAGAGCACCCAAGGGAGCTGCGCTTAGGAGGAGGGAGCTCACCCACGGGAGCGGGAGGCTGGGCGCCGCGGAGAGGGGCCTGCAGGGCTGGTGGCAGGGAGACAAAGGTTCTCTCTTCTGCCTGCTCTCCTTTGCTTAGAGACCTCAGAAGCAGGCCATTCACCTAGGCAGAGGAGAACTAGTCAGGAGGAGTGAGGGGCAGGGAAGAGGCAGAAATGGTTGACTCTAGAATGGAAGCTGGAACTATCCAGGGTGAGAGGGAAGGTTGCCAGCACACCCTGCCTGCTGGCTCTGGTGTCACACCTCTCTGGCTTTTCTTCCTGAAATAATTATATAGTTTAAAGCAGAACTAGCATCATAAAATAATTTCCACTAATTTGACTTGTCATACTACACATCAAACTACTGACTTGAATTCACTTAGATTTAAAACATCTTTTCGTCCTCAGTGATCCTGAGAGCCTTGAATGGGAGACAAACTGTGTACAGGAATCACACACAATCAACAGGGTAGATTCGCCAGAATGCAGTGAATTCAGTAGGAAAACAGTATTAAGGGGTAAGAGGTGGGGAGCACTGATGAACACTTTAATCAGGCCAGGCAGACCAAAAAGACAGCATTTGAAATGAGTTCAGAAGGAGAGGAGAGGAGCTGTGGGAAGGAGGCATATGCGGGGAGAGCACTCCAGGCTGGAGGACTGGCCACGGCAAGACCTCCAGGTAGGAATGTGGCTGCGACCGAGCCTATTAGAGACTCTAGGGAGGTGTGTGACGGGGAGGGAAGGGGCAGATGAAGTCAGAAAGGCCGCTGTGGGCCCTGGACGTTTGCTGAGTTTGGTGGGGAACCTGGCGCCACTCAGGCCAGGGTCTGGCTCCTGTTTTATGAGAATCACACTGGTTGCTGGGTAACAGGAGGCTACATGAAGCCTCAGCCTCACAGGGAGGCCAGGGCAGGTCATCAGTGGTGGCTCAATCCCTGTGGCAGCCATGGAGATTGAAGGGAAATGGTCAAATTTAGGATATCTCAGAAATAAAGCTGAGAGAATGTGCTTAAGAGTTGGGTGGAGGTTTGTGGTTTGGCCTGAACCACAAGAAGGGTGCAGTTCCCATCAGCTGAGATGGGGAAGGCTGGGCACCAGGCTGGGCCAGGCAGGAAAAGCAGACCTTCATTTGCAGGCAGGAAGTTTTGAGGGACTGATGAGATATCCAGGTGGACCTGTTAATCTAGTTGCTGGGGTAGAGGAGAATGATCGGGGCTCCAGATACACCTTTGAGAGTCGTTAACATAAAGAGGACACTTAAAATCAGGATGAGAGGGAGACGTTCTCTCTCCCTTGCTACTTCAGATGTGCACGTCCCCACTCCCAACACCTCCAGCAGCCCCAGCAGCCTTACCCATATTTGTTAAAAACACAGAATCTCTTGTGTCCGTGAGTTCTCATCATTTAGCTCCCACTTACAAGTGAGAATATGTGGCATTTGGGTTCCTGTTCCTGAGTTAGTTTGCTAAGAATAACGGCCTCCAGCTTCATGCATCTTCCTGCAAAGGATATGATCTGGTTCTTTTTTATGGCTGCGTAGTATTCCATGATGTATATGGTACCACGTTTTCAGTCTATCATCGAAACAACACACATTGCAGTCTACCAGAAGGTGGAGGGTGGGAGGAGGGAAGAGGACCAGGAAAAATCATTAATGGGTGCCAGGCTTAATACCTGGGTGACAAAATACCCTGTACAACAAATCCCTGGGATACAAGTTGACCTATACAACAAACCTGCACATGACCCCTGAACCTCAAACTTAAAAAACATGCAGCATCTCAGGTCCCACCTCGACCTAGGAATCAGTCTTCATTTTAACAAACTCCCCACAGGATCTGTAGTTGTCTTAGGATGTGAGGAGCCCTGCGCTGGAGATTTTGTGTGGACAGTGAAGTGAAGAAGTGAGTGCTGGAGGCCTCAAATATTCCAAGATCAGGGAGAAGAACAGGCACTCATGTAGCAGACAGTGAAGGAATGCTTCCTGGATAAACCCAAGCCAGGCTGTGACAGTGCAGAGCCCTGGAAGCAATAGAGGTGTATGTGGGGAGGGAAGGACCAGCGTCAGGGATCCTCTCACAGAAGGCTGAGGACAGCAAGACTTGCCTTTATGGAGCATATGGCTAGATGGAGGGTCTTTTACAGACAGCGTGAGGAGGAGAAAAACTGGAGTCAGGATGAGGTATGAGATGTATGTGTGTGAGGTGTTGGAGACAGCCCTGTGAGGTCAAAGAACTTTCTTATTTCCTTTTGTTGTTGTTGTTGCTGTTGTTGAGACAGGGTCTGGCTCTGTCTCCCAGGCTGGAGTGCAGTGATGCAATCGTGGTTGGCTGCAGCCTCAAAATCCCCGGCTCAGGCTATCTTTCCACCTTAGCTTCCCAAGTAGCTGGGACTACAGGGCTGCACTGCCTTGCCTGGCTAATTTTGTAACTATTTGTAGAGAAGGGGTCCGGTTCTGTTGCTCAGGCTGGTCTAGAACTCCTGGCGTCAGACGATCCTCACACTTTGACCTCCCAAAGTGCTGGGAGCCACCCAGGCTTGAGCCACTATGCCCAGCCAAGGGAAGTTTCTTTTAAAACATCGTGCTTTTTTTTTTTTTTTTTTTAATCTTACAATGACAAAAGCAATGTGTTTCTAGGCTGAGGGGAATGATCCTGTAGAGAGAGAAGAAAAGGGTGACGTGCATTTCTGTATGATCCGTTCTTCTCTGACTGCCATTTTAGGACCCATGGAGCCCACGTTCCATGGGGAGACTTTGCTTTACTGGGACTGGAATTCCTTGAAGAACTGCATGTAAAACATTCAATAAATATTTGCAGAATTAAGCTCAATTAAAACAACATTGCTCTTCGAGTTTGGGCATCTGAACAAGAGTGCCCATTGCAGATGGCATTTGTTGGTGAGAGGACAACAGCATTTGTGGAGTACAGGCCAATAGCAGTTAGAGGCAGAGCTCACAGCCAGGAACACCACGCACGGGACACTTGGCCCGGCCGTGCTTATGAGGGTCTGCAGCCCTACAGGAGTATGTGAAATAGGACCAATTCCATTGAGCTGTGTAACAGGTAAATTTGGTCTCTTTGGCTTGCAATGTGATCTAAGCACACACCCAGCAATACATCGTGGGGATGGCAAAGAGTGTTAGAAAAATCCACAGTTTTTCTGAATCAAGTTGGCATGAGGTTTGTTTCAGATTGGCTCCCTGTGCTGGCTGAGAATTTGCTGAACTTCATTGTTGCTGTGGGACAGACCCACCCATTCCCAGTGGAACAGAGGTGGTGTTTCTTTGCCTTTGGAAGATACTTTTTCTTCATCTTCACTGGCCGTGTTTACAATAGGAGCACTGTTTCCCGTGGCCGATGTGCATTGCTGGGGAGTTCACGAGAAAGTCATCAGCCTCCCCTCCTCTCACGCTGTCCGGCAGAATCAAGTCATAAATAGAGTCACTTGTCTAGCAGAACATCAATCTATCCCGTTAGCCTCCACTTTCTGTCTCGGGCCATATGTGTCTGTTATTTATGTCAAGAAAATGGCATTTGCACAACCACTCTGGCTGTTTACAGAAGTTTGGTTCCCCTGGTCGAGCTGTGCGTGCTGCCTGCTCTTAGCTCACAGATAAGCCATGAGGTTGTGCAGTTTAAAATGTGCTTCCACATCCCTGATAGAATAAACAGGGCAGAGCCCACAGCACCATCTGCCCAGCCCAGCCAACGTGAGGGGAGTGGCAGGGGCTCCAACAGCACTCTCTGGGTCGCTGGGAGATTGATGCGTTTTTGCTGAGAGAGTGCTGTGGTAAGTGGTATTCCTTCTGACCATGTACATTTCAAGTATTTGTTGTAGGCGGGGCATCAGGAAGCCTTAGTGCCTGACCCAGGAAAGTTCTCCATTCAGAAGCACCTGGGCCAGCGTGTTTCTTTGCAGATTTGCATTCTCCATTCGTCTGCTGTTGGAGTCTGTATTTGGCAATGCCAATCACGAATCAGGGGGGAGCTTTTTTTGGTCAGAGGTTGTTCCTCAAATTCAAAATCAGTGACTCAAAGAGAACTTGGCCTTGACCCAGCTGTGATTGTTGCCTTCTCGATTAAACTAACATTCCTGCTTCCCCGTTTATACACCTACAAGTACACAAAGAGGGCAAGACACATAGAAGGATAAATTTGTTGATCTAAGATTGTTGAATAAGATTAGGATATCAAGAGTTATTTTCCAATTAAGAGAGCATGACAAAAGGCAGGGATTTCGTGTACTTTTATGTTATTAAATGCACTCATCACATGCACACACTTGCACTTGCCCGTATATACAGCCAGTATTATCCTTTTCCTGGTCACCACCTAGCTCTTCCATGGTGATTTCACATGAATGCCTCAATTTCATTTGGTGGCTCAGAAATTACTTTGATCTCTTTGAAAATAAAATAACTCAATTCTTAAGCATCAGTACTGTTCTTGATTTCTCTACATAGTGAAGGTTTAGGCAGCTTAACTACGCCTTTATAAAATAGAAAAAAGTAGCCATCTGGTTTTTTTAAAATGGAGATTCAAAAAGCTTATACAATTTGAGTTAGTGGCCTTTATCTTGGTTTGACAATGTAGTATAGCTTCAGTTTAACATCTACTGCAAGTTGGACCGAAATTGAATATAGATCAGATCTTGAACGGATTGGAACGAATCCGTGGAACGAATTGGTCTGATTATGTGGTATTGCATGGTGCATGAATTTTAAATTAAATAGTTTCTTGCCCCATTAAATGTTGTCAACAGTATTGTTGTGGTGAATTATTTTCATTTCTTGTATATTTTCATATATACTTTTTTCTTTTATTAATCAGTATTTCTTTATTTAGATGGGATAATAGTTCAGGATCTCATTTCTCTCTCTCCTCTCTCTCTCTCTCTGAAGGGCCTACTTATGTCTATTTCAGACTAATTCTGTATTTTCCCTTTAAGTGTGTTTCATCACATCATACTCTGTAACTCTCTTTGGTTTTGTTAGAAAGACAAATTATATCTTTTCACTGGAGAAAATCAACGCGGAGACTTCCTTTTTTGAGGCCCACATTAATACTTACTGTTTCTGTTTTGCTTCTGCGATCCAGCTTCAGACCATTTCCTGTTTGCCATGGTATTCCCAATGCCAATATCCATTCAGGAATTTGAGATTCTGAGAAAACCGGGGAGAGGCCAGTGGAGCAGACGGGGCTGGAAAGGAGACTGTGGGAGGCCACTGTCCCAGGAGTGTGGTTGAGCCCTGCTCCCCGTGGGTGGCCACCCACAGTCTCAGACGCCCCACCCTTGTGCTTCTTGAGCCCCTCACTGGGCAGTGTTGTCTTATGTTTCCACACAGGAAACACAGTTTGGCAAAATTATATACGGTTTTGAAGTCTAACCATGGAAAGTGAAAACAGCATAGCTAGAGTCAATCTCCTTTCAAAAACATGCTTTTTACTGTCATCTTGCCTGGTTTTCACTCTTTGACTTGTGCACATGTTTAAGTAGTAAGGCCTTCAGTTCATAAAAGTGGCCAAAGCTGTCACAACACCTGAGCGCGGCGGTGTGTCTTTGAGCCCACGTGCTTGGGTGGGAAGGCCCCTGAGGAGCACTGCTTGGGGCTGCTCTGTCAGACCCTGGCACACTCTCAGGGCCGCCTTGTGGGCACCAGCCGCTGCCCCTGCAGGGAGGAGCATCGGAAAAGCTTAGGTAAGCGCAGGGTCCAGTGGATCAGTGCCGTTGCCCATCAGGCACTGGCTCTGCCAGTCATGAAGCTGTGGACTCAGCATCTCAGGCATCCACACTTCAGCCAGGAAGAGTGGATGGGGCACTTGAGGCTATGTGGGGCTTGAAGACCATGACAGAAGTGCTGACCCAGAGCGGGCACAGCCATGGTGCAGCATCCTGCCCTGCCATCTTCACCGTAGCCTCTGGGTTCCTCATGGCTAGACGCCACCTTGTTGATGAGACCTCTGTCTGCTCCCTCCAGCCTGCACTTTAGCAGAATTTTGGCTGCGATCTTGGTTTTGCTGGGTAAAAACAATAATGATGACAATGTGAGACTGCTGTGCCTGGCACGTCCGAAGTCCCCTCATATAGTTGTCATGTAATTCTCCTTCAAGATGCTGTTCCGCTCACCCTTACAACCCTGGAGACCCTCGGTGAGGTCACAGAGAAAGCCACCAGGGGCTTCCAAAAGACGGAAGGACTTTCCATTTTTGCTTTATCCCTTCCAGTGTCATGTCAGGCATATGACAGGAACTTAATGAGTATTCATTACATTAGCATGGCGATCAAATGAGTGCTGTATGTGGAGAGTGTAGGGGTTTCAGGAAGAGCAGATTCCAGAATTTCTACACAGGCGTGGCTTAGTGCATGTGACGCACACCTCAATCAAGAAAAGGAGCATTTCCATCACCCAGAAATGTCTCTCATGCCCTTTCCAGTCAATCCCTGGCTCCTGAGGACCCCGCTGCTCTGATATTCTCACACCATATTAGCCTTTCTGTTCTTGGACTTCATATAAACGGACTTATACAGAATTGCTCTGTTGGACCCATTCTCTTTAGGTTAACATAATGTCTGTGAGATCCATCAATGTTGTTGTGCATTCAGCATCCTTTTCCTTGTTATTGATTAATGATTGTACCACAGTGGGTGTATTAGTCCATTCTCACACTGCTAATAGTCATGTCTGCGACTGGGTAATTTATAAAGGAAAGAGGTTTAATTGACTGAAAGTTCAGCACGGCTGAGGAGGCCTCAGGAAACTTAAAATCATGACAGAAGAGGAAACAAACATGTCCTTCCTCATATGGCTACAACAAGGAGAAGTGCAGAGCAGAGGGGGTGGGAAAACCTCTTTAAAACTATGAGATCTCCTGAGAACTCACTCACTGTCACGAGAACAGCGTGGAGGTAACTGTCCCCATCTTCATGTCCCCAAACGACATTTGGGGATGATGGGAAATACAATTCAAGATGAGATTTGGATGAGGATGTAGTCAATCATATCAGTAGGGTTATTCTTTTGCTAATGAATCCACAGTTGGAGTGTTTCTAGTGTAGAGCCATTGTAAGTAAAGGTCTGGGAACATTTTATACAAGGTTTTGTACATACAAGGTTTTGTGTACATAAAACCTTTTGTGTTCATTTCTCTGGAAAATTGCTAAGAGTGTAATTGCTCATTCTTAGAGTAAGTATATGCTTGACTTTATTTTTAAAATGCCAAAAGTTTTCAAAATGAAATACATGAGAATTTCAACAATATTGAAACTTGAATTGCTCCACACACTCACCAACATTTGGTATTCTAAGTATTCTTCGTTTTAGTTATTGTTGGATCTTAGTGGTTTCTCCTTGTGGTTTTAATTTGCACTTTCCTATTGACTAGTGATGTGGAACACCTTTTCATATTCTTATTGGCTACTCACATATTTTTTGTTTTTGACTTATATCTTCAAATAGTTCGCTGGTTTTTATTAGGTAGGTTGTGTGTGTTTTCATTCTGAAATTGTACAGTTTGAAGCCAGGTTTGGTAGCCTGCACCTGTAATCATATCTACCAGGGAAGTTGAGGTGTGAGGATCTCTTGAGCTTAGGAGTGTGAGGCTGCAGTGAGCTATGATTGCACCACTGCACTCCAGCAGGGCCAACAGAGCAAGACCTCATCTCTGAAAAAAATTGGACAGTTTGTTTAGATATTCCAGATACAGGTTCTTCATCAGATGTAGATATTGTAAACATATTTTTTTCTGCTCTGTGGCTTGTATTTTTATTTTCTTAATGGTGTTTTCAATAGCATAATTTTTTAACTTTGGTAAAGATCAATTTGTTCATTTTTTTTACACAGAAAGAAATATATTACAGAAATATACAGAAAAATATACAGAAAATTTATTACACAGAAATATATTACAGTTAATATATTTTGTGTCATATTTAAGAAATCTTTATCAATCCCACATTTGTGAAGATTTTTTTCCTGTAGTTTCTTCTGAAGGCTGTATGGATTTAGTAATTATATTGAACTCTATGATCCATCTCAAATTAATTTTTGAGTGTGGTGTGAGGTAAGGGATGCATTTTTTTCCCTATCAATAGGCAACTGTTTCAACAACATTTGTTGAAAAGACCTTTCTTCATCCACTGAATTCCCTCAACATCATTGTTGAAGTCAATTTTCATGATAGATGTGTGAGTTTATTTCTAGGCTCTTTCTATTTCATTGATTTGTTAGTCTGCCATCACTCCTATACCACACTCCTTTGATCACTACAGATTCATAGCTAATTCTGAAACCAGAAAGGATAAACCCTACAATTCTGCTCTATTTCCCATTTGTTTGGCTATTTTAGGTCCTTTACATTTCCATACATATTTTACAATCTGCTTATAATTTCTGCATAAAACCTGTTAAGTTTTGCATTCTGTATATACATTAACCTTCATGTTGCAAATATTACATAATGTTATTCTTATGTAATAGAAAAACTATATATAGCATCACCTTATGTATGAGGCAGTCGAAGACTAGATTTCAGTATCCTTCATAATTTGTAACCTCAAGTTTGTTGTTTTAGAAAGGTCATTCTACTACTTTCCAAACATGCTAGTATTTTCTAATTTCTGTGTTTCTTCTTCCTGTCCTTTATTATCATATCTCAGATCAAAGAGTGTTTCCTCTCAAGGGTAGCATCTAACCTCAGTCCCATTTTGCATGGCCTCCTGGCTGAAAGTGGTCTGCCTTGCATGGACCGACTCTTCTCTCTGTGACTGCAACATCTGTTTGGCACTTGGCAGCTTGATGCCTCCCACTTTGCCTACCTGGGCACGCAGCTCCCTCTGCAATGACATTCGAAATGACTTGGGTGAAGCCACCTTGTTTTGCCTTTGTGGACCACCGACCAGTGCTTCTCAAACCTGTAAACGACATATCGCCGGTAGAGATGTTAAACTGTACAGAGTAAACTAAAGGAGGCTTTAGAAGAATGTGTGTAGAGTTTAGTGAAAATTTTACCATTTAAAAATTGTATAAAATAAAAAATAAACTTATTAGATAGTATATTGCATTTTGGATTTGTGTATAACTTCCAATCAAAGTGTTTTCTATTATTGGTAATAATAATTTGTTATTACTACTTTTAGCCATCAAATACTTTGCATGAAATGACTATGCACAACTTATTTTTATGCCCTGGTGATTTTTTTTTTTTTTTGGATTATGGACAGTTATTAAGTTGAAAGTTGATTTGCACATATAGGCACAAAACTTTGAACACTGTTCTTTAAAGCAACCATTGAAAAATTCACAATTGTATTCAAAGTGTCTGGCAGCTGTTCTTCATCCTTCACAGATGCATGTAAGGGGCTCTCTTTTGAGATCATGTGAACAGAGTCAGTATTAGATGGAACTCGCTTACATGCAGGTCTCCAGTTGCAGAGTCTGCCTGTGGCTCTCAGTCCACTACCAAAAGGGCACCTGCGCACTCCGAACAGAGGAGCATCCAACGTGGACCAACTGTGTGAAGCGATGCTGCCCACAGGTCCTTGTCTTTCTACCTGGGTTGGCCACAGCTTTCCTGGACCCATGGGCAGAAGCTCTGCTGGCCGCCAGCTATCTTCCGTGATCAGCAGTGTGCTCCTTGCCGAGGCATCAAGAGGGTAAGACCACCTGGGAGGATGGGTACAGAGTGCCGGGCGGTTCTTCTCTCCTTCACTCACCATTGTGGGAGCACAGTTAAGCCCTGATAGGATCGGCTTCCCTTGAAGAGATGCACAGGAGGTTACTCTGGGAGAGAAGCATCTGTCCTGAGGTTGCAGCCACACCAGGGCTTGCTGGCTGCCTGGGGAACCTGCAGCTCCTTAGTAGCTCATCCGTCCACCCAGGAGCCCTACCAAGTAACGTGTGGCCCACAGACTCATGGCGCACGCTTCCCCTGGGAGCTGGCCAGAAAAGTAGACCCAGCTTCGAATTGCCAATTCACAGTCTACATTTTAATAGCTGCTTTGGGGATTGGGGGATCCATGCCAGGGTCTGAAAAGCCCAGCCCCTGGTAAATCAAGGAAAAGCTCTGTCCAGGAGCCCCACACCAAGTCTCCCTGTAAGAAGTAGCTGCTGATGAATGAATGCACATTTTACAGATTAGTAAAAGGAAGAGGAGGCTTCATTTTGTATCATTTGGAGAGTGATGAGTTTCAAACAGTGAGTCCTGAAAATGCCGTGGAACTCAAGGCTGACTGCGGATTGTTTACTGGTCATAGCCTCAAGACATCTGGGGTGAGAAAGACCTGCAAACTGTGCATAGCCAGGCAGCAAGAGTGACTGCAGATGTGAGGATACCCATCACATAAATAGGCAAGTCAGGGGTGTGGATCTTTATTTGGGTGGTGGCATTGGGCAGGGTGTAAAATTGATTTTAGATACTCTGAGTTTGAGAAACTCATGGCACTTCCAAGTTGCAATGCTGATTGTTCCATCATTCATGAAATAGCATGTGACCCTGGGCACATGTCTTAACTCTTCAGGATCTCTCGTCCTCATCTGTGCAGTGTGAACATCCACATCAGAAGGTACCTACGACTACTAAGTGAGACAAAGTACGGGCATTTTTCAAGCCTGGCACAAAACAAGAACTTGACAAATATTACCCACAATAAAAGTAAAAACATGAATAATAAAATGTAATGATGGGAAAAACTTTGTGTGTATGTGTGTGTGTGTGTGTCTGCGTGTGTTTGTGAGTGTCTCTCTGTGTGTGTATGTGTATCTCTGTGTGTTTGTATGTGCGTGTATTTGTGTGTGTGCCTGTGTGTGTATATTTCTCTCTCCGTGTATCTGTGTGTGTGTGTCTCTGTGTGTATGTGTGTGTCTCTCTCTGTGTGTCTGTGCATATGTCTGTGTGTGTGTGTTTGTATGTGTGCGTATGTGTGTCTCTCTCTGTGTGTCTCTCTCTGTGTATGTGTGTTCTACACATGGAATGAGTGTATTAATACAGAATTGATGGGGTATATTTTCCAAAGGTAAGGAAAGCTAGGCTTTTGATGATATGTGTGTTCTTTTATATTTTTAAAGATTTGTCTATAGAGCACAACCTTGCCTTCACTCACTGTATACTGAGAACTACAGACATGGTGATGAATAGATTCCTTATCTTTTATAGATGTCACTGAACATGTGACTTCTGTCTCCTGAGCACCAGGCAGCAGCTATAGAGATGAAAGCAGAAGCCATTCGATCCATAGTTATGGCCTTGGTCTGAGTCAATCGCCTGCCATTTGCCAGAGAAAGAATGAATGAAGATAACTTTGGATATAGGAATACTCATGACAGTGATTTTCTCCCATCAACCATGCCAGCACTGAGGGGCATTCTCCATATAATGTGAGGATATGCCCTCTCTTTTTGACCTGTTTCCCCCCAAAATATAGAAATATCACAGGAACGTTTTACTTGTCAGAAACCCAAGCTGCTAACAAGCTCACTAAATTAGTTAATTTTCCCATTGCTATAAAAAACTTCCCTGAGACTGGGTAATTTTAAAGGAAAGAAGTTTAACTGACTCACAGTTCCACATGGCCCCGGAGACCTCAGGAAACTTACAGTCATGGCGGAAGGGGATCAGCACCTTCTTCACAAGGCAGCAGGAGAGAGAGAAACGAAGGAGGAACTTCTAAACACGGGTAAAACCATCAGATCTCGTGAAACTCATTCATTGTCATGAGAACAGCACGGGGGAACCACCCCCGCCATGATCCAATCCCCTCCAATCCTTGACACATGGGGATTACAATTTGAGATGAGATTTGGGTGGAGATGCAGAGTCAAACCATATCACTCACCTATAAAGAAGCTTCCCTGAAACGGAAAGCAAATGTAAGCATTTTCCAACGCACACTTGAGGGAGATCTCAGCTCTTGTGGGCCATCCCCTGTGCCTGGCTACGTGCATCTTCTTAGGCTGCTACTCTTGAAGAACACTTATACTCCCTGCAGAGTCTTCAGAGCCCACTAAACTATCTTCTAACCTCCTACAGGGTAGAGGATGTGGGAAAGAAGAGGTAACCCTTCTGCAGGTTGGGGAGCCACCGGGGTCTGGTGTGTGCAGTATGAGGCAGTTGAGTGCGAAGTTGGAAGGTCTGTTCAGGCTCCCTCATTCCCAGACTACCCCCATGATCTGACTTTTCTTCCTGGAGTCAGACTCCACCCACACCCCAAGGATCCCAGAGCTTCTACCAGTGCTGCTGTTTCGTTGGAACTCCAAACTTGCAGAGCCAGCTGTCTCTCAGCCACCTCTTTTCAGATGTCACACCAGTATCACAGATTTGAAGTATCCAAACCTTCACTCAGTATCCACACATTCTCCCCGCTCTAACATGCTATTTCTCTTCCACTCTCTATCTGGCCATCCAAACCACAAACCTCTCCCCCACAGCACAGCAATCAGCAAGTCATGGTGACCTCATGGGGAGTGTTCCCCCAAGTTGTCCATTTTCCTCCATCCCCACCCTGGTCTGGGGCCCACCCAGTTGACCTGGGTCCCTGAACCAGCCTCTGAGTTCCCTCTCCCTCTGCTGTTTTACTGCTTCCAATCCTTTCTCCATGACAGCCAGGGTGATTGTGCTCAGTGGCACATGTGATCCTGTTGCAGCTCTCTCTGGGTCACCTTTTGTTCTTTGCACAGAATCCCAATCCTAAGGGGTTACCCAACACTCTTCAGGCATTGCCTCTGGCTGACCCTGAAGACTAACGTCCTGTCCCATATCCTCCCAGTTCAGTGTCTGAGCATGCTCACTTCATCTTGTTCCTTGGGGTTCAACCTCCCCCACACCTCTGGGTTTGTCTGGACATCTGGACATCTTGTCCCACAAGCCCCATTCCAGGCCTACCCAGCCCAGCGTCTGAGCATGCTCATTTCATCCTGTTCCCCAGAGATCAGCCTCCTCCACAGCTTTTGGTTTGTCTGGACATCTGGACATCTTGTCCCCGTCCTCCACTCCCCAGCCCAGCATCTGAGCATGACGATTTCATCCTCTTCCTCAGGGTTTAGCCCTCCCCCACACCTCTGGGTTCGCCTGGCAGCAGCAGCTTTTCTCCTCCCCACACTTTCTCTCCACTAAGAGCCACATCATCTTTTGGTTCCAGAGATGGTTGACACTTCTTTCATGAAGCTTTCTGGGATCACTGAAATATGGGACAGCCGCACCATGTCACAAGCTTTCTTGGTGGCAATGATAAGCCCGCTGCCCTTGTTCTTATGGTGCAATATTGCGGTTGCTTGTTCAATGGCTTTCTTCCCCCTTAGACTGCAGGAAAGGAAAGAGAAGTGACAGTAACCAAGCATCCTGCTAAGGACATTGCACATACTATTTCATTTAATCCTCAAAGCCTTTGTGGATGAGAAACTGAGATTAAGAAAGAGTAAGTGATTTTCCCCAAGTGATCTGGTGTGAAGGAGCTAAGAGTCAAGCTCAGGCAATGCAAGCGATGCCCATCCCCACTTTACACAGCAGCGGGACCAGGCCTTCCCCTCTCCTGTGCTTCCAGGGTCTCCAGAGCTTAGAAAGTGCACAACAAAATCCATGCTCAAATTTCATGGGGTGCAAGCAAAATGAACAGGCTATAACCAAAAAAACAGGGAGAATGTATTACTGTAGGGGATAAATGGATGCCCCATGGAGGAACTGCATTTAGAAGGGCAGGAGCCAGGATGGTGATTGGTTTTCAGGGAGCTCAAGAACAGCAGAGCAGAGTGCTGCTTCCTGGAGGGCTATTCTTGAACACTCTGCCCGGAGTGCAAGTCCTTGTGAAGTGAGTGCCTGGAGGTCTCACTCAATTCCTGTGCCACTCGCCTATGGCTGGGCATATTGACTGACAGTGTCCCCAGGACTACGTGGCCTGGAGAAGATGCCACAATGACAACACCCTCAGGTCTTCAGTGGCAGACAGTACAGACACCGACCTATTCCTGAGTCTGACGGGTCTGGGTGAGCACATCTGGGTTGGGTTTGACTGATCTCACGGGTGCATCTGTGGTTGCTGCACGTAGGTTAGGTGGCTCTGCCGATTTTGACTGGGCTTGCCCACCAGCTGGATGACCTAGAACCACCTGGGTGGGACCCTGGGTGACCTCTTTGGGGCCTGTGCCATCCTCCAGTAGACCATCTTGGGGAATGCCAGCAGGGAGACCATCTCTTCTACAAATGGTTGAGGAAACTGCATCATGCAAAATAATATAATTAAACCCTTATACCAGACATAAAAATCCTCTCCAGATGGATTAAAGGCTTAAACCTAAGACCCCAAACTGCAAAAGTCATAGAAGCAACCTCTAGGGGAGCATCTTCTAAGCATTGGTCTTGAAGTGATTTCCTTGATATGACCCCAAAGGACATAAAACAAAAGCAAAAACAAGCAAGTGAGACTAAGCTTGCTCAAACTAAAAAAGCTCCTGCAAGCAAAGGGCAGAATCAACAGAATGAAAAGGCAGCAGGTAGGATGGGGAAAATATTTGCAAGTTATAAATCTGATGGAGTTAATATCTTAAATATATTAGGAACTGCTATAACTCCACAGCCAAATAAATAAATAAATAAATAAATAAATAAATAAATAAATAACATTACTAAAACATGGGTGAATTTTCACTTGTCCATTTTCTATGAATGCACTTCACTGTATATACATACTTTGAGAATCAGATTTATGAAACAAATCTACTGGTTTATAAAATGCATGATTAATTTATAAGAAGAAGTACTTAAATAGTATCCCTTTAAATATATATGTATAGAACTATGACAGGCACTTTGCTGTTATGTAAACTAAGCTAGTTTGAGCAACTTCTGTGAAAATCTTGTTCACTGCTAATACAGATTTAATTTTTTATAGCTAAATAGAAATTTTATTTTGCTCCCAAGGCCAGTAGTCAACGTTCCTCAGTAAAAGCTTCCACAAGGCTCTACTTTACCATAAGATGGGGTCTGCCTGTCCAAGGGAAAGTTAAACAAAGAAGATTAAATGAGAGTTCAGCATTTTTAAGGTAAAATTAAAATGTACGAGAGCTTCTGCTGGGGTAATGGGCTCTCACTGCATGCTCTGTGTTATTACGGGGACACCAGGTTCTCAGCAGGCCTCTGCAGCTGAGCAGTGGGCTTCAAGCGGGAAGATGTTTTCATGTGTACCAACACAGAGCTCCAAATTGTCAGAAATACAAAACATTTGCATACATAGATGTGATCTATGAACCCTCAAAAAAAAAAAAAAAGCAAAACTAACAAAACACAGTGTGTATGATCTAGCATCATAGACATATTTCTGATTCTCAGGACACACATAGAAGACAATCTGTCCTCTTATTTTGCAAGGGCCAACATTGGTCAACTGTGTTTTGGAGAGACCACAGGTGGCCTTGGCCAGTGCATGGCCAAAAACGTAAACAGCCTGTGAGTGGGGGTGCTGAGGAGTGCAGGGAGGAAAGGTGGTGTTTCTGCACTCCTGGGTTACGACAGGAAATGCAGTTCTCAAAGGCTGCAAGACCCTAGACTACAACAGTTCATCTGGGTGTTAGAAATAATTTTATTTTTATTGGTTATTTCCTTTAGTAAGAAATAAAATTAAGATAGCCACCTGAAAAAGGTTAGATTGGGATATTAAATTTTTTTTTCCAGAAGTGTTTTGTTGCTGTTAAAAATAAAATTAAGAAAATACTGATTTAAATAGACACATAACTATCAGAGCCTAATATTTTCTTTTCTACTACGCAAGTAAGATCAGCAAGATGGTGCACAAGAAGAAAGAGTTAATAAAGGAAAAACAACACTAGGAATTAGAACAGATCCCAATTCAGGCCATGAGAGGCCCTGAGAAGTGCATTAGAAAACGTGCGTATCAATCTACATTCTTGGTTTAGATGTGAAGTGTAGCATCTGCCCACCTCCACGTGGATAGGAAGGGGTTTGGTATGCACCAGGCCCTCTGTAGTACACAGACACCAGGCTGCAGCCTACCCATCCATACCCAAAGGAAAATAAACCCAGATAAGAGATAAACATATGTGCCCCAAGCTCAACTCTGTTGCACAGTGGATTTGCATTATTATCTTGAAAATGGAGAGGAAGAGTCTACTTTAAGACCATTCATCAAAGAAAGCAGAAGGACACTTCAGAAAGTGTCCCTTTTCCCTATTTTTCTATTTCCCTTTAGAGTGGACAAAATGTTGCAATTATTTTGGGGATTTTTTTTTCTTTTATGACAAAATTCACTCAAATAATTTATGAGAAATGTGCCATTTCTGTCTTTAGATACAAATTATTACATGTTCCAGAGTCTTGCAAGTTAAGCTTCTGGAATCTGTGAAATATGTAAGTCTGTTGCGTTTAAAGCCCATTAGCGGGGACTTGCTCAGTGTTGTGCCTGGTCGCAGCATGTCGATCCGGGAACAGTAACCTGGATCAGGAGTGTACGACCACACAGCCCATCTCCACAGAAAGAGCACACTGAGAAGACACCTTCATAGCTTTGGATTCACCGCCAAGATCTGTGTGTGTTTCACATAAAATCTTGATGACTGTGGAATAAACTGCTTTGGCCAACATCCCCATATTTGGGAAAATGATTTGCTGAAACTAGATGAGAGGAATGGGTTCAACAATGTCTTGGTGGACACTTCTTAATGTCTCAACCTTATGAACTTCGATGGTTTCAATGTGTTTCTCCAAATTTCATGTTGAACTGAATCTCCATTATGGTGGAATTAACACAAAATTAGCCAGGAGTGGTGGCACACTCCTGTAATCCCAGCTACTTGGGAAGCTGAGGCAGGAGAATTGCTTGAACCCAGGAGGCAGAGGTTGTGGTGAGAGTGATGATTGTGTCATTGCACTACAGCCTAGGTGACAGAGCAAGACTCCATCTCAAAAAAAAAAAAAAAAAAAAAAAAAAAAAAAAAAAAAAAAAAAAAAAAAAAAAAAAAAGAGGTAGGGCCTTTGGGGAACTGACTGAGTCATGAAGGCCCATCAAATATCAAGTTGGTTGATAT
Organism: Rhinopithecus bieti; assembly: GCF_001698545.2. Taxonomy (NCBI): domain Eukaryota; kingdom Metazoa; phylum Chordata; class Mammalia; order Primates; family Cercopithecidae; genus Rhinopithecus; species Rhinopithecus bieti. Next base: position 525,712 of record NW_016816648.1, read on the forward strand.
TGTGGTTGATGACATTTTTGCCTCTTTGTTCTATTAGTTATTACAAGATGACTATTAAAATCTTCAAAGTTACAGAGTTTTGTTTATTTCTCCCTTCAGTTCTGTAAGTCAAGGCTTCTTGTATTTTGCTGTATATGTGTTTATGGTTGCTTTGTCTTCCTGATAATTTGTCCTCTTTATCATTGCCAAATGTCCTTTTAAATCCCTATTAATATTTAGTTTTCTACATCTATTTTGTTACTTATATTGTCACTGTAGCTTTTTACTCAGTGTTAGCATGATACATACGATACATATATTTCTACCCTTTTACTCTGAAATTATGTATTTCATTTTTAAAGGGGATTTCTTTCTTTATTGTTTCCTTTTTTGTTTGTTTGTTTGTTTGTTGTTTTTTGAGAGAGGGTCTCACTCTTTTACCCAGGCTGAAGTAAAGTGGATTTTTTTATAGACAACATGTATTTGAGTATCATTCTTTTTTTGCAATCTTATAATCCCTGTCATTTAACGAAAGATTTAGGCCACTTATATTTAACATAGTTTTCTATATGCCTACATTTAAATACACGATCTTGCCATTTATTTTCTATTTATTCTATTCTTTGTTACTGTTTTCTGCTTTTTTTTCTTCTCTTCTACAACTTTCTCCTCTCAAGTAAAGGTATATATTTTTCTCATTCTCAATCTTACTACAATGAATTTTTCTGCAATGTGAAGTTCTCCAGGAAAACAAACAAAGGGGCACTTTGAAATACTGTGTCTTTCACCCAGTTACACCAAAAATAAAATTATTAAAGAGGTGTGTTTGAATGTGTTTGGCTTCCTGAAGTAGCAAGGAACAGACATGATCAACATTATTTCATAATCTTGTTTATTCTATGTCCGTACTATTGTCAAGGATACAATGCTCCTGAGGTGCTTGCTATAGAATGAATGTCTGTGTCTCCAAATTTTATACATTGAAGTATTAATCTCCAATGTAATGGTATTAGAATGTGAGGATTTGCAAGGTGATTAGCTTTAGATAGGGTCTGGAGGGTGGAGGCCCCAAGATGGAATTTATACCCTTACAACAAGAGGAAGAAGCTGGGTTCAGTGGCTCACACCTGCAATCCCAGGACTTTGTGAGGACAAGGTGGGAGAATCACTTGAAGCCAGAGGTTCCAAACCAGCCTGGGCAGCATAATGAGACCCTATCTCTGAAGAAAAAAAAAAAAGAAAGAAAGAAAGAAAAAGAGGAAGTTTCTATACTCTTTTCTGACATGTCAATGCCAGAATCACATATCGGAGATAAGTTAGCATTTTCTATTTATTTGAACATTGCCATTAATTCTGCTAAATGATTATTGAATAATGTAAATTTATCACCGAGCACAAAATAGATCACTATGAGCACAAATATTTAAAATTTCTAATTTGTTTTTATATTTTGCAGGAATGTATGATTGGGTGACCAATTTCCACAAAGTAAATGATTAGCATACATTTCTTTCTTTTTTTTTATTTCGAGAAAGAGTCTCACTCTGTTGCCCAGGCTGGAGTGCAGTGGCGTGATCTTTGCTCACTGCAACCTCTGTCTCCCTGGTTCAAGCAGTTCATCTGCCTCAGCATCCTGAGTACCTGGGACTGCAGCTGCTTGCCACCACACTGGCTAATTTTGTTGTATTTTTAGTAAAGATGGGTTTCACCATGTCAGTCAGGCTGGTCTTGAACTCCTGACCCCAAGTGATCCTCCCCGCTTGGCCAGCCAAACTGCTGAGATTACAGGCATGAGCCACTGCACCCAGCCAGCATACATTTCTTTACAAGTGAAATAGAAATATGAATTCAAGAATTAAAGAAACAATATAATATTTATGAGATTTAGATAGCTTATTCATATATTTTATCATTGATGATGATATTCATTATATATTTTATTTCATTAAACATTTAAAAATGAGTGTGACAATTTATTTTCTAATACATATTTATAATACAACAGAAATAACTTACTTATAATTGTGTAAACATGTCATACGATTAGAAATCTGTATCTGTAAATCTGTAATATGGTTCTACAATTCTTTCTATGGACAATTGCAAAAACCCATATTCTTAAAAACAGAATTTCTGGGTCATAGGTTATACATTTTATGGTCATAATGATTTTATTAACAGTAGCTAAACCCTGGAAACCACCCAAACGTCTGTCAACAGGCAATGGACAAATGAGTTGATATATTCACTCAATAGAATATTACTGAGTAATAAGGAGGAATTAACTATTCTTGCAATAAACAACATGGATAAATTTCACATTCATAATGTTGAGTGGAAGAAGTTGAATTAAAAATTACATATAATATACATCAATTTACACAAAATTGTGGAACAGTCAAAATTAGTCTAAAGTGAAAACATTCAGAGCAATTTATTTAGAAGAAAAAAAACAATGAAATGAAAAATTCTACGTTTGGAAATATAAAAACCCACATTTGGTAACTTATGGGTTAAAGAAATGATGATGGATTTTTTTAAAAAACTAAAACTAAATAATAAAAATAAAGTGTATCAAAACTCATGAAATGCAGCAAAACACTATTTGAGAAGAAACGTTTCACTTTAAATGCTTATATTTAAAAAACAGAATGACCGAAATTTCTAAAGTATGAATTCTCCATTTTAAAGGTAGAACAAGATTAATAAACACCTCACAAGTAGAAGGAAGAAGGTAATTTACATTTTAAAGAATATTTTTTACAAATTTATAGGCTACATGTGCAATTTTGTCACATACATAGGTCGTATAATGGTCAAATCGGGGCTCATAGGGTGCCTAGTACCTAAACAGTATGTATTGTACCCATTAATCAATTCTTCTTCATCCTCCCTTCTCCCACCCCCTCCTTCTCCTAAGTCTCCATTATCTATCATTCCATTGTCTATGTCAACATGAATACATTTTTCAGCACCCAGTTATGAGTGAAAACATGCATTATTTGTCTTTCTGTGCCTGGCTTGTTCTTCTTAAGATAATGGCCTCCAGTTTCATCTAAGTTGCTGCAGAAGACATGATTTCATTCTTTTTTATGACTGAGTAGTATTCCAGGTATGGTTGTTTTTCACTTTACTGTGTATTGCACAGTTCTCCAAAGCACTGTACTTATCTCCATTCCTACTAGCATTGATTGAAGCTCCACCCTTCAGCGAATTTGTGAAGAAAATATTATTCATTGTTATTTGAGTTTACATTACTGTACATTACATTACATTGTTAATTCTCATTGGCCAGCAAAATTGAACATCTGTTTATGTTTGTATGCATAAGATTTTCTCATCTGTCAATTGCTTACATGTGTCCATTATATATTTGAAAGACTTTTCATATTTTCTAGATACAATTCTATTTTTTGGTAAAAAAATTTTTTTAAGTATATTACTTGTATTTTAATGTTGATTATACTATGTTTTATTATATAAGAGTTATAAATGATAATGTGGCCATATTTATCAAGTATTTCCTTTATTATTCATACAAATTTTGTCTTGTGAAATAAATTATTCTCCATCCCAAGGTTTAGGATGCTAGGTTTTGTTTGCATAAATTTTATTAAGGATTATATACATACATATGTATAAAAATATTACAGATACATATATGTACAAATACACATACATTTCATACATATATCAATGAAGACATGTATATGTATTATACATATAAAATATTGGCAAATATTACAATAATTATATAATTGGTCATTTAACTCAAATAACTAAAAAACTGACAAATTATTCCAAATTCTTTGTCTTGCTGTTGTCTTCCATATAAAATGGAGATCATTTATTTTACTGTATTTTGTCAGTGCTTTATACACTTATAAAAGTGAAGTGCTTAGAACAATGCCTGGTATCTTAAAACTCTTAATAAAAACTCGGTATCATTTTGTTATTATTATTATATTTTATACTGTTTGTTTTCTAGCCTTGGTATAAGGCTAGGCTAACATAATAAAATGGCATGAAATTCATTTTGTATGATTTTAAAAAATATCTACTCTATCTTACAATCCATTTCATTAAAAAAATTATGTGAATATGAATTGTTTTCCTTATTAACCATTTAGGTTGTTTGTACGTTTTATGAGTCTTTAACTAAAATGCTTTTTATATATGCTCTCTCTCTTTTATATTTAATTTATATTGATTTTATTTTTTGTGCTATTTTAAAATTTGTTTTCACTCTATTTTCTAAATTTTGATTTGATTAATAATGTTCATTCCCTATCCCTTTGTAAATTTTGAATATAAAGTAGTAACTTTTCCCTGAAATATTATGTTGGTGTATCCTACCAGTGCTTTGGTTTTATTCAGTTTGAAATATCTTCTAATTTCCCCTTTAATTTTTTCTTTCAGTAATAAATTACTTGGGTCTTAGTTTTAATTTCTAAATGCTTTAGTATTGGTGGCGATTTTGTATTACTTTCTCCTGGGGTTTTTTTGTTAATAGAAAATAATATAAACTTTTTTGGCTTTTCGAAACTTTTGGAATACCACTGCATGTTAAATTTATAAAAGTTGGGTACACTTAAAAGGGAACTGAAAGGTTTGAAATCCTTGAGTACAGGTTTCTATGGGTATTTACTTGATTAAGTTTGATAATTTGTGTTATTCAAGTGTTTCATTGTAACTAATTTTATTTGCTTGCTTTATTCATTTTCAGAATATTCTGTTAAAAGTACTTATTACAATGACAGATTTGCCCACCTTTTTTTTTTTTTTTTTTTTT
>NW_016816648.1:532852-698105 GCF_001698545.2 Rhinopithecus bieti
TGGTTTTATTCAGTTTGAAATATCTTCTAATTTCCCCTTTAATTTTTTCTTTCAGTAATAAATTACTTGGGTCTTAGTTTTTAATTTCTAAATGCTTTAGTATTGGTGGCGATTTTGTATTACTTTCTCCTGGGGTTTTTTTGTTAATAGAAAATAATATAAACTTTTTTGGCTTTTCGAAACTTTTTGGAATACCACTGCATGTTAAATTTATAAAAGTTGGGTACACTTAAAAAGGGAACTGAAAGGTTTGAAATCCTTGAGTACAGGTTTCTATGGGTATTTACTTGATTAAGTTTGATAATTTGTGTTATTCAAATGTTTCATTGTAACTAATTTTATTTGCTTGCTTTATTCATTTTCAGAATATTCTGTTAAAAGTACTTATTACAATGACAGATTTGCCCACCTTTTTTTTTTTTTTGTTTTGGTTGGTTTGTTTTTTTTTTTTTTTTTTTTTTTTTTCCGGGGCTGTTTCTGTTTGCTAAAATGTCTATTTCATTTGTTATTGACAGTTATACCATCTTGTTTTACTGGTTAGGTTTTAAAATAACTCTTATTTTCACTATTTTGCCTCTTTATATGTTTCGAGTTATTCTTTTAAAATTCATATAGATTTTCACTTGCTTCTTTCTGATAATCTACAACTTTGAATAACATAGTTTATTATTTCTATCTTTAACTGACAACATATTCGGGGTTATTTCTGTCACTATATGTTAAGTTTTTAATTTACCATGTATTCTCATTTCTTCTTTTTTCTTAGTCTACATTTTAAAAAATTGCATTAAATTAGGCTCATCTACTCATTTTCCCCTTATTATCAATTTGATACTTTTATGTCCTATTTACATAAAAACATCAAAATGTTTACTGATATGATCTGGAGGTCTGTCCCCTCCAAATCTCGTGTTGAACTATCATGCCCAGTGTTGGATGTGGGGCCTGGTAGGACATGAATGGATCATGGGGGCGGATCGCTCAAGAATGGTTCGGCATCATCCCCTGGGTACTGTCCTGGTGATAGTGAGTGAGCTCTCCTTAGACCTGGTCATTTAAGCATGTGGCGCCTCCCCCAATCCTCTTACTCCCTTTCTTGCCATATGAGACGTTGGCTTCCACTTTGCCTTCTGCCATGATTGGAAGCTTCCTGAGGCCTCTCCAGAGGCTGAGGCTGTACCATACTTCTTGTACTGTGAGCCAACTGAATCTCTTTTCTTTATAAATTTCCCTGTCTCCGTTATTCCTTTACAGAGATGCAAATGGACTAATGCATTTGTTTATTGTATAAAACCAATCAATAGCTTTATGTGAAGATTTTATTAACTTTTTTCACCAATAAAATTTTAATGTTTAACCACATTAAAATTTTATTGGTGAAAAAATGTTTAACTCTCAACCACTTGTTCATATTCATTGGTATTTTGTTCAGTCTATTATTTTCATATCATTTTCAACTCACACGTGACTATTTTAGTAACAAAGTTTTCAAGTTTATCTGTGTTTACCAGTATTTTGCTTAACATTTTCCTATCATACTCTTTATTTCTGTATTTGTGCTTTTAAAATTGAAGCACAACTTTACTATTCTCCTGGCTATGATGGAATAATGTACATATTCTGTCTTGATTAAATAAAAAAACCTCTTGTGTTTTATGTTTGAATGACTATTCTTACTAACTAAAAAGGAAAGGTCAAAACGTAGTTATTTTATACAAAATAACAAAAACTTGTCTTAAGAAAGAGCTCTTAATAGACTTAGGCCTAGAAAGATAATCATTTAAAATGGAAACAATATTCATAGAAGCACCAGATCTGTACATTTTTGCTTATGGCAAACCTCAAGTAGGAGATGTTGAATGATACTTGAGTTGGGTAAGCATTTTAGGTTTAAAATTATTCCCACAGTATTTATCGCACTACACAATGCTTTCCAGTTTTATAGTTGCTGAAAAACTAGTTATTGTCATTTTGAAAGTCTTGTCTTTTATTTGTGTTATAGCTTTCCTCTTGGTGTCTTCTGTTTTTGAGGTGTAGACTTTTTAAAAATTGTATTTCTAAGTGTTTACGTGCTTTCAAATAGGGGATTTATGTATTCCTTTAATTCCTGCATTTTGTCAAATGCAGACTCTCTTTAAAATCTTCTTTCTCATTAAAAAATTTTATTCCTTCTACTTTTGTCTTTTCACTATATTCTTCAATCTCTCAAACTTTATTTCATATACTCATCTATTTCTTTTTCTGGGCTACCTTGTGAGTAATTTTCTTCCCTGTCTTCCAGTTTAGTAATTCTTACTTATCTCTATCTAATTGCCTATTTAATTCTTTGATAACAGTTTTGAAATTCACCAACAGTTTTTGTGGATGCTCTAGGCATTTTGCTTGTTGACTTTCTGAAGGGTCAGAGAGAGATAAGAGGCACTTGTTAGGAGAGTGTTTTGAGAAAGCCAAGCATTAGCAGGAAGATGCCCGTGGAAGCGTCACCAGAGCCCTTCATCACAACAAGGTTCCTGCTCATTCCTCTCACAAGCAAGAGCACTTTTGTGAGAGTTTTGATGGGACATCTTCAGGCATCCTCCTTTCGCTTCTGAATTGGCTCCTTCCAATTTCTTTCTGTTTCCTAATTTTAAAATATCTGTAAAGGGCATCCATTTTTCTTCAGTTAATAATAATAATAATAAAAGACTGCATTGCCAGGGTTAAATTCCCAGGACCCTCAGTTCTTTAGGGATGGACTAAATGGGGCGTCATCACTTACAAAATGTCTTGAATTTGGTGGTGCTTATGTTGAGAAATAAAGTTTCTATTTTTTATTTTTATCTTTTACTTCTATTTCTATGAACTTTTAAAAGTCTCCTATATTATAGTATATCTATATTCTAGATGTTATCTATTTATCAATCATCTGCCTATTATCTGTCAGCCAATCTATCTGTTCTATGTATGTTTGTATGTATGTATGTATCTATCTATCTATCTATCTGCCCATCTATCATCTATCTATCATCTATCTATCTACCTACCTATTTACATAATATGTAATTTATCAATCTATTTGTCTATCTATTTATCTATCTATCATCTGTCTATATCTATTTATCTATCTGCCTATCTATCTGGTTATCTGTCTCTCTCTATCTGTCTTCTATCTATCTACCTATTTATCTATCTACCTGTCTGTATTTTGTTGTCTATCTATCTGTATATTTATCTATCTAGCTACCTACCTATCATCTGTCATCTACCTATCTACGCCTATCTCTCTGTCTGCCTGTCTATTTGTCTGTCCCTTTGTCTATCTGGTTATATCTCACTTATGCTACCCTAGCCTGCTGTGTGTGCTTTGCCTATCTATCATTTTATTGCCATCAAATCAGCAATAACTCACATATTTAGTGTCACTGATTCTAAGCCATACTTCAAGAGGAAGAAACTGATAATACCCACCAATTACCTTGCAATTATTTAGTCTAATTTATGCTAAAACTCTTAAAATATACAGAAGTATTGAAATAAAATAACAATTAGCCTTAGGTGTACAGTATTACTTTTTAAGGCTGTTCAACCAATGTTGATGTGTTAAACCCATTTCATGTAAGCAGTAACCACCCATTTAAACAAACAAACAAAAAATTATGCTTTAAGAATGAAGTGTGAACCCAGAAATAATTTATTATTTCAGTGATACCTAAGAGATATTACTAAGTTACTATCACTTGTCCATATTTTACTAGCTATGCAGTATCAATCCCCAATTTTTAAGTGTACAGGGTCCTTTTCTGTATTACAATATTTTATGAATTACATATGATAGTGCTGTAATTCAGATCAACTTTAGCGGCATGTGATCTCCTGACACTTTCTCAAATACGTGAACTCCAGATCTCAAACATGGAAGGGAGTATGTTAAATCGTAATGAAACTAAACCAGCGATATGTTTGCCATAGAAAACTTACTTGTGGATGACAGAGATTGAAATGATAATGGATACATAAAAACCAGACATACCCTCTGTTAAAAGGAGACATATATGAGTATAACATATTTAATAATAAATATACAGAATTTTAAATAAAGGTGATCAGACTCCAGGTAATTCCTTGGCCTTTCCCACTCAATTACCTGTCCAGACGCCTCTAAAAATTCCTCTAAGTCTCTCTCTAAGAGATGACTGAATAAAACCAAAAGTTTCTACTGGTGGCAACTAAAGACTTGTGAACCTAATTTAGGAAATAAATTTTGATTGAAAGATAAATGACCTGCCATGTTCTTTGTATTAATATGAAAATAGATTGAAGCTTCAAGAGGAATACAATTGATTTTCTCTGTTCCATTTTATTGGCAGCAACTTTTCTAAACTGAAAATTGGTAGACATTTAAAAATCTGTTTCATGCTTTTAAAATATGGTTTTACTTTTAAAAACTAAAAATTCTTAAGAAATTAAACTCAAAACTCACCTGCACTTGAAATTGTTGAACTCTGGGGTCGCCATTAGGGGCAGCCCTGTGAACGGCCTGGCATGAATTCTGCATGCAAATCAAACTACTGGGGAAGGAGAAAGTGTGATCGACATTCAGTCCAAACAAGAGACAAGAAAGTCACCAAGCAGTCTTGCTGGGGCCAGCGTGTGAATCACAATGGAACTGCAGTGAGGATAAACACGATGTAGGGGATGCTTAGAGGTTCAGGAAACTGTGGGGGAAACCGAGAACTAGAACCAGGAGAAGCCCAGGGCTCAGCTGGTCCACAGTATGATTCATGCAAAGGGCACTGGAAGGAGAGGAGGGGTGGGGTGAGGACCGTGGCTAAGGCTGATGAGGCCTGTGTCTCAAGGGGAAAGGGAAGGTCTCTGAGCCGTGGAGTTGGTGACCAGGGTTCCACTGGAGGAATCTGAGTGCCGTGTTGTGAAGAGGCAAGAGGGATCTCCCATGAGAGCTCACCATTTGTTAAATACGTGCTCTATATAATGCCTGATTCCCTCAGAAACCCTGAGCAATAAGTCTTACTTTCTTCATCTTCAAGGTGATGAAACAGGGAAGCAAAGCTGCCTTAATCCGGGCAAGGCCAAACCCAAAGGTGTCTGGCTCAAACCTCAGGGCTGTCTCACCACCCCATGCACCTCCCCAGAGACTGGGCATGATTTGGTTCTGTTGTTACTCTGAGAGGGAAAGGGCAGGGAAAACGAGTAGGTTAAGACCCTAGCAGAGAGGGACGCGAGACAGAGCGAGATCCTGCGGTCGCGGAGTTCTTCCTGGCAACGTACCCGGAGTGGGAAAGAGCTGTCAGGTCGCAGAGCCATGCCCCTGTGGGTGAGAGGCCTAGAAGTCGCAGAAGGCAAGAGCCAGCTGTGGCTTCCATACGTGCTAGTGACACATGCGCCTCCGTTTCTTCTTGTATTATACGGGCGTCACCGCGTTTCCTTCAGAGCTTAGCACAGGAGATCACAATCGACAATGCAGTGAGAAGCGCCCGCAATGGGCTGGGCTGCAGATATTAGGCAGTGAAGACAGTGAGTTACTCAGCTGATTTGTTCCCTGGAGAGTCAGGCTACCTGGTCATCCTACTCAATATTCAGGACTGCCCGAACCTCAAGACTGGGTGGGCACCCTTCAGAGGCCCCCAGGCCCTGCACTTCTTCGCGAGGGCCGAGCTCACCATCACATCCCCGGGACTTGGAGCTAAGTAACCACTTCATAAACACATGGATTTCGGGGTGCCCAGGCCCTCATAAAGAGATCAAATTATGTCTCCTGCATTCTGCTGTAATGAAATAAATCATAAAATATGTTTCAGAAGAAAAGTACTATAAAAAAAGTTTCAAAATTGTTGTTTAAAAAGGTAACTTATAGACACCTGTAAGATAATTTCTGGTGGAAAAGTTGATTGCCTGCTGACCCTGGGTACTGGGAACAGCCAATATTCAGCACTCCTCACTCCTTATTCAGCCTCCAGCACCTCTGTGTGGTGCTATTACTGTTTGCACGGACAGCTGGCAGGCTCAGCAAAGTTAAATACCTGCCTGGGTTATGGGGGCAGTACCTGGATGGAAGCTTTCCTATGAATTGAAACGCTTACACCTTTTTGTTAGCGAAATGAGATGTACACAGGTAAAGTCACGTTAATTGACAGAGCTGGTAGATTAGAAGTCTGCTCAGTGAAGTCCTGAATTATCCAAAACCATATCAAACACACAGCCTAGTTTTGTGTGATTAACACAAATTCCTTCTTCATAAAGAGTCACCCATAGATCTCATGTTGCCAATTATCTAAAGACTGTGGTTCTTTGAATAAGCCAACTCTCAATTCCAGAGTGTTTGCTTTGTAGGAGTCTTCAGTTTTTATTCCAAGTCACAAAGAACCACTTGTTCTTCACATGAAAACAAATATGCAGAGAGAGAGAGTGAGAAAGAGAGAGAGAGAGAGAGAGAAGGAATAATTATGCCCAAAGGATAAATCAGCTAAACAAAGGTGATTTGGAACTTAAAAAGCAAAAAGGGGAAGAGAGCATGGAGACATTTCTGTGCACAAGAGGAAAGGAAAGAAGTAGCTTAAGGAAAGGTGTGATTTTTTTTCAGCTGTCTTCTGTCTAAAATTAAAAGCTACAAGACAGTGTCTATCTTTGCCTTTATTTTTTCCTTGAAATGTTTAAACTTTCGCCATGGGTGAATCACAAACCTCTTAACCGAGGCCTAGTACCCTGATGGTGAAGCCTCCTGGGTAACCAACAAAATGCTTTTCCAAAGCAGGTGCTACTGGAGACTCTTCTGTCGGGACAGCCCTGGCCTGGGTCTGCCCTGCCTGCTCAGCACCTTAGGAGTTAAGAATAAACTTCATCTTTGTCTTGCTTTGTGGACCTGCTTTAGGCAAGTGGAACTGGTTTGATTCTTAGTTGGAGGAAGCAAAACACAGAGAATAAGTCAGGGACAGATGTCCTTGGGGCCAGTGACAATTTGGGTTCCCAGTCAGGAGTGGGAACTTCTGCAAAGCACAAAGGTTTCTAGTGCAGGAAGCCACCCGGGAGTTGAACCACATCAGCCCCTGGCTGACACAGCCCTCCACCAGGAGGCGGTCCTGACTCAAGCTGAGTTCCAACACTGTCCCCTTGTGAGGGTCAGAAGGACCTTCCTGCTCTCCTCCCTAACGCGTAACGCGTCCCCACCCACAGCTTCTGTTGGAATCTGCAGGCCCAAAACTTCCATTACAGACTCCGGGTAATGTTGATGGGGTTTCCCGAGTAATCCTGTGAGATTTGTTTAATAACTATGCTGTTTCAAAACAGAGAAGGGACGGGTGTTCTGATTTAATTAGAAACTCCTATAATCAGTGCCTTTCCCTCCAACTGCAGAGTGTCTGGTGCTCCACCACCAGTGGCTAGGAAGACTTTCTTACATTTGCTGGCAAGCCACTGTGGCCGACACATTGGGGGGTGTCAGCTTTTAATTGTAACTGTCTTGCAGAGCGGTGTTGTTTTAATATCCTGTATAGATTTTTATGTAATACACTTACTTGCAGGCAGCCCGAAGCAAGAATCAATGCTGTGAAGGGCTCTTCTTTTGTTAAAAGCCAATCTTGTTTTAATGATGCATGAAGAAATATTCGAGCATTGACATTTTTCTGTCAGGTTTCTTTTGAAAAATCAATTAAGATAATACTGCTTTGACCTAGTTATCTAGTTAATGCTTATTAGGAATGTAATATGATTTACTGTCAGCATAATAATTTTTGTATCTTATCCCATTAGCTTGTGCATATTTCAAAGTGTATTACACAATGGTCACTTCTTAAAATGTAATGTAGCAGAATGCATTAATTAGATTGACTAGGATCATTAGACAGAAGCTATCTCATTGGCTCCTTGTATCAAATTTGTATACAATCTTTATCAAGATAGTGCGTTATTTACATGCCTAGAAACCTGCTTCTTAACCAGAAAGTGGACTTAGCCACTTTCTGCATGCCCAACTATTATTTTACGAGTTACGAATACTTGATACTTTTGCTTGAAACCGATTAACTTGGGGTTTGTCATTATGCATGAAATGTAAGCAAAATAAGTCTCCAACAAATTAAAAATTGTCCTCCCAGATTCAATCCTTAGCAACTTGCAATGCTGAGAACATTCAGATAGTATAAGGTGTGCTGGGAAACCACATAAATATGCAAAATTGGGCATTATTTCAAACTGGTCCTCGCCTTTCTTTGTTGTCTTTGTGTTAACAACTGTCGATGGCACTGTCAAGAAGGGAGCACTAGCCAAGACCCTTCCAGGGAAATTATTGATTTCTGCCCATTCGGGATTCTGAAGTAACCAGCGGCACTGCAAGCTTAACCTTGTTAAGTGGAACACAAGTTAAATCTCTCACTGCTTCCAGCGTGAGGCGGGACCAGCAGTGCAAGTTCGGCTCTCTCAGTTAGGACTCACCCTTGTCCTGGGAATCTGCCGGAATGTGACAGGCGGCCAAGCCACGTGCTGTGCTTCTGAGACGATGCTGGTGAAGTGAGGAGTGATGCACCTTCGCAACTCAGGGCTTTCGGCAGCCTCCCCCAGCTAATCATCATGTATTTCTGTTTCTCTGATAGGACGCCGCCAACGTGCATATTGACCCAAGGAATCTTCGGGATGGACTCTGCTTCTGATCACATCTTCACCTGCTCGTGGATCACCTGTGGCACGTCGGGCTCTGAATGCAATCCCCAGGTCACCCCATTTCATGCATCTGCATTTTTAACCTCACTGCCCATTAACATGCATCTCGACGCATCCAAAATACTCCCCCCCATCACATGAGAGAGCGTTAAAAATAAGCCAGCTCAATGCACAAATATGAGGGCGACAATCGGAAAGACAACGATGTTTCCAAGGAACATCCAACCTTAACTGCAGCTTTTCAGTTTCCAAATTCTCTCTTCTTTATGTCATCACTTCCCTGAATCACTGGGGGCCCAGCAGTACCGTTCTCAGTCAGATGTCTGCCTGAGACACATCGTTTCAAATTCACCAGTAAAATGTTTGCACTTAACAGAAGTGACCTTGTTTTACGCAGGAACATGATGAATATATGTGGGTGGCTTACCGGAGCTGTTTATTTCCAGCCTGGTAACATTTTAATTAATTAAAAGGGAAAAATCAATGAGCGAAGATTCTATTTCCTGTGATATTTTATATTTTCTACGTTTATTCAGAATTAAGGGTTTTAACATTTTTTTTTCAGTTACTCACAATTTTCCTCTCCCTCCCTCTCCCTGGTTCTCTCTCTTTCTCTCTATTCCCCCACCCTGCCCCACCTCCGATTCTCTCTCCATCTTAAAATGTATTTCTCCAGGGGCATTTAGGGTGCAAAAGGTTGCCAGTTGTTCTTAATGCAGAGAGCATCTGAATCCTGTAGTGTGTTGATTTGAATAAAGCAAGGAACGTTCTCCCTAACGTGATGGCCTCTTGCAGGGCTGAACGGGAAAGGGACGTGGCACAGTCTGGCAGTGCGTGGGAGCAAAGGAAGCCTGCACAAAGGGAGGCGGAAGAAAACAGGGAGGGATCTGAACACACACTCAATAGGGATTCATTGTGGAGGAAGCCACGCTAAGGGAGAGGGGCTGCGATGCTCTCGGGCGTGTGCACATTTGCATACAGGCTCGCAGACCCCGACGCCGCGTCGGGCTTGTCACTTTTAAGCACCCAATTAATTGACTTGACGGTGCGGTGAGCTTCCTCCTTTCAGAGAGATGCTACTGCGGACTGCGGTTTTAATTATATGAAATATTAACCGCGGATTGAAATTGGAAACCTGAAGTTATTATTTAATGATCACTGATCAGATGCCTAGCCCAAATAAAGCAAATGAGGATGGTGGACGTGGGCATTCGGATTTGGGTTTTACGTTATTATCTCTTTCCTAACTAGGCACTTTTCCCGCGTATCTGAACTCTTTTGCCTTTTAACTGTGCCTGCAGTTGCTATAGTGATGGCATAATTTTGTAATGGTCTAAAAATGACACTGGCATAGATACTGACAGATAGGAATTAATTCACTAACAAGTAATTATGTAGCGAAATGTTGACTGCCATGCAGAAGGTGCACGGTGACACATTTTCTGTTTTTCAGGGATGGCAGTAACATTAGCGTTGGTCATTAGTGGTAGACATCTCAGTACAGTGTTGGATACAGACTTATATGCAGACCTATTTAGTTACCTGTGTGACAGCCTTGTTCAGGACACCAGAAACAGCTGTCCCAGCCTGTATGAGCCAAAATAATTAGGCCTGTCATCTTCTCTCTCTGATTTCCCCTTCAACCTGCTCCACAAAATGCAAATATTTGGCTTTCATTGTCACATTCACCTTGACATGGATATTGCTTTGGTGCATAACTGGATGAGATGACTCAGAATTTGCATTGTTCATTCTAATAAATTTGCTTCCCCTCCATTGTATGGCAGGACCCATCAGATAAAGTCTCCCGGAATGTCATCAATCACCAGCCTTGACAGACGGCTTTTGCCTTCATTTGTTACATACGAGAACATGCTTAATTATTTGTCCTGTAATTAGTTGGGAAAATGTCAGGAAATGTCAACTCTCTGTTCGCTGTGGAAGGACTCGGCTTGAAAGCTGGGATGACTGAAGTGTCATTAATGCCGCCTAACTAGACGAGGATCAGCTGGGGAGAAGGGAGAGCTTCTAAAAAAGTAATCACCGTGAGTTAGGGGAAATGGAAAATCAGCCCCCATAACAAGATGTGAGTCCTATTAGCAAACAGTTGTGTTTTTTATCTGCTAGGCTTCACAATCAAATGTAGGAGAGCAAACTGAAGAACAAATATGTTGGATTGATATAATTTCTGTCACATCCTCCTTGTCATCTCCTAAGCCAATCATGCTTAATGTATTACTATAGGGAGCACCTAATATTTAATTTGCAGATTTAAAGCTCATCTTACCATTCGATCGCACAGTGCAAAATTCAGTGAATATGCAAAGGTGAACGGTTTTGCATTCATCTAATGATGTGATGAATTGAATATGTAAAATTAAAATTGTCATTGTGCTGTTAGACCCCTTTGCTAATAAGAGCAAATTGCCATTAATCGTTCCTTGGCAACAGAAAACAAAAACAAAAACATATATGTGTAAAAGGATGCACTGAGGATGAGAAACAGGCAGGTCGACTTCAGGCATAGAGTAAGTTTGCTTCCACAGATGTCTTGCCCATGCCGGGAATGCTGAGAAGAGCTCATTGTTAATTTCAGCAATGGGCTGGAAGACCTTCAGGGTATTTCCTGGCTAACTAAGAGGGAAACAAACTCATTGGGAAGAAGAACACTTTTATCACATGACAGGCAACTTCATGGTGAAATGGATTCACCTGAGTTTTTAATTGCTGTGCCGCCAGTGCTCCAATATCCAAGTGGTGTGTGCACGGCGCATTTTGTGAACGATGCTCCTTCGTCATTGTGTTCAGGACGCCACATTTGTTCATAAAATGCCCTTCGCAAATTCTGCATCACAGGTATCAGCTACTTTCTGTAATGTTGTCAAAAGAATGTGTTCACATGAGATCTTTCTTAGCTTAATGACTTAGACTATTTTGTGTCTCAAGAACAAGGAAATTATTGTTAGGCCTCTTAACAAAGAGTAATTAGGGGTGACATGCTGTAGTTTAACAATTCACAACTTGTCACAGGTGTAGCTGAGCTAATTATCAGATAAATGCAATAAAGTAAACAATTTATTCTACGAGGAGTATTGCAGTGGTTCCATGCACAAAAACTACATTTGAGGCTGAGGCCGTCCCAACTCACAGCACCTTTAGAAGACATGAAAATTTCAATTTGCCTGCAGGCCTTGGAAACTAAGTTTACATTGTCCCTCCTGGTAGATCAGACTTCAGGAAATCAGTTATTTTATCTTTCAAAATGCGCTAAGTGAATGAAGCAAGCTGTTGGAAGCTGGGTGATGCAGACATTTAATGACCATTCATTCTTAATATTTAGATTTTTGAGAAAGATAAAAATGTAGCCACAATTATTTTGACAGGGCAGTCTTTCCAAGCTTATTCTGATTTAAACTTTGTCCCTAAAATGCATCCATGTAACATACTATTATTAGTTTTCCTAAGGGGGTGAAGTCCTTCATGTCCACAGCGTGCTAGCGCTTTCACTCTCTTTCCCTTTAAGAATGATCTCTGCTGGGTTTGAAAGACTCAGGCATCAGAGCGGATGTTGCAACTTCTAGCAATCAGCCACACAGAAGAACAACATTTTATTTCCAACATCCTGGGACTGTCTTTAGTTCTGTACAGGTTGAAAGTCTTTAATAAATGCCAAGGGGATAGTTAAAAAAACCTTTCTATCCTGCCTCAGCCTCCCGAGTAGCTGAGACGACAGGCGCATGCCACCACACCCAGCTAAGTTTTGTATTTTTAGTAGAATGGGGTTTCACCATGTTGGCCAGGACGATCTCAATCTCTTGACCTCATGATCTGCCTGCCTCTGCCTCCCAAAGTACTGGGATTATAGGCATGAGCCACCGCTTGTACCCGGGAGGCAGAGGTTGCAGTGAACCAAGATCACACCACTGCACTCCAGCTTGGTGACAGAGCAAGACGTCATCTCAAACAAAAACAAACAAACAAAACCAAAACTTTTGTCAATTAAGTCTTTTGGTGTTACCATCTTGTAGAGTGGAAATGGGGCAAGCGTTAGAGACATTCTAAAAACCCTCCTTTTAGATAATGGTTTGAGTGGAATGGAAGGGAGCCCCTCCTCATAAATAACCACAAAGAGGTGAAGAATTAAGATGTGATTTCTCATTGCCCACATTTCCCCTGGTCCATTCCACTTGCCAGAATAAATGGAGATGGTTCTCTCTGCACATGGCATGCAAAGGCGAGAGCATCCCACCGACCTGTGCAGTTTGCAAAGTTGCTTCAACTTCCAGGAGGTTTAAATACGCTAAGCCTCAGCTCGTGATACACGGTAAGCCACTAATAACAAGGTGAGGGGGAGCATGTCCCCCGATTACTCTGGCCATGATTCTAACGCAGCCTGCTTAGTAAGCCTCCTCATTAGTAAGCTTCTGTTCTGATTCACACCTTTATGGAGGTTGTATATAAACGCAGAGCCCTCCTAGGAAATCTTAATAAGAACTACAAATTAAAACAAACGAACAAACAAAAAGACGAGTTCTTATTTAATAGAAGACTCTGAGGATAAATGTATTCTAATACTCCAAGGAATACTGGGCTCACCCTCCTTCTCCGTGCAGCTTGGGGGTAAGTACACAGTTCCTGCCATGGTTCCCTGAACGGGCCAGGGGGATCAGGCAGAGAGTGAAGGAATGCGGCTGTCTTCTGTGCTCTGCCAGGGGGTGGCCTCTCCCTGTGACTGCCCAGCACCAAGCCTGCCGATGCCGGGGTGCAGGCTGTCCCCCCACAAGGGTGCTGGGGGAAGAAACAGGCAGTGGGGAGTCAAGAGGCCACCCAGAAACCCTTTGCTGCGTCTCCCTCGGCGGCTGCTTGTTATTCAGAAGCAGCTGTTTCAGGCAGTTCCAAGAAGACAAATGTCTTTTCTGGGGATTTTGATAAAATAAATCGTAATCATCTGGATAAGGCACATCTTATTAGTGACAAACACTCAGGGGTGACTTTGTTTCATGTTTTATTAAATGAAATGTAGAGATTCAGGTTGTCACAGGCAAAGTTTAAAAATAGGACTCCCAGCCTGATGCATTTACCTATATATATATATATATACACACACACATACACATATATGTATATTTGTTTTATATCCTCCTCTAAAATGAGTTTCTACAGGGTGGTGGAAGGATAAACGGCTTCTTTTTTTTTAGGGGATGGTGTGGCCTTTCCTTTTCTGGAGAAAAGCAAGGGCCAGAAAATTGGTCAAGACCATTTGCTGCTTCCGAGGCGGAAAGAAACAGATTCTTTCTCTTGAGTAAAGGTATTTTGAACGCACGCGAAGCAAGATTCCTGCGCGGCCGAGCCTGTAGCATGGTTAGGATGGGAGAAATAAGCCCAGACGCCTCCCTGTCTCCAGGTTTGCAGCTTCCAGGGACACAGTGCATATTTCATGAAATGATTAATGCCAGAAAGGAGCTCACATTTTTACATTAACATATTTAAGCATACATAATAAATTGGGAATTCTTACAAATAGATAAGACGGGTTTAATGGCATTATGGACAAATAACAATACAATAAGCTTGAAACAATACATTTAAGAGGAATAAAAACAAAGATGTAAGGTCAGACAATATCTCACATAACATTTGGAAAAGGCTGCCAATTGTTTGGATAACGGTACAATGGCAAAGCCTCTTAGAGCGTTGTTAAGTCTTTATTCAGTAATACATTATCATGCATATTTCATAGCAGGGATTACTAAGACAGAATTGTGTGTCATTTTTGTTGTATGTCTTTATAATTACACCTTGAAGCCACAACTAGATTTTTTTTTAAACTACATATTCATGAAAAGCGGACTTGTAATTTGATAAAGGGGAGCTTGTGTTCCCGTCTCCATTCAAACGGCATCATGAAGCAGAATTAAAGTAGGCATCTGTGTTCTCCGGCATTAATCTCCTCAAGCACATTCCAGCTGCTATGATGTGCAGGAGGGAGATAAGTCCTGAACGGACTGAAGCTGAGCGGGCCAGACAACTCTATTATTGGCTTCATAATTGCTTAATTAAACTTTTGTCACTAATCATTATGAGGGCAATAGAGCTGTTATACTGGCTTCTGTTAAGCAAAAATCAATAAACTGTTGGAGTTAATTTCGCCGTATTTTTTGTCCTGCAAATGAAATTCATTGCTGCCGGTTAGTGATCTGTGTGGCTGGCGACCGACTGATATGAACAGCCATCACCATTTGAATTGAGGGTATTCAGTAGCACATGAATATGAACAAATGGCAAACATAAATCTCTTGCATGAAGTACACCTTCTATCCCTTTATTATGGAACAATTGACCCATCTAAAATGAATTCTAATGCCAGGAAAGCGTTTAGATTTAAATTACACCATGGTCTTCTGGATCTGAAAGATGGCGGCATAAAAAAGATTAATATGCTAATTATTTTTCTCCTTATTTTTTTCCTTCGACATCCATGGTGGGGTATTGTGAAGCGTGTAAATAAGATGGCTGTTTTGTCAAGAAATGGCTCTGAGGCACACTATATTCCATTGCAATTTAATTTGTTTATTCAAAACCTCACTCCAGATTTTAACTGTGTTAGCAATAACACTTTATTTTTCATGTAATGTTTTCCTTTCACAAAGAATTCCTGGAATAAGTAAAGCATGTTTTTGTTTATTGAAATAGATTTAATGGTATTATGAATGATGATATACTTAACCAAGGCTGTATTTATAAATTCCTGTCAAACTTTTATTTTCTTCCCCTCTTCTCAGGCTTCTAGGATTGATCCTGGGTGGTGCTGTCTCCTTCTGTCTTTTGTACTGGGCAGGAAAATGGAGGAGGTGCGCAGGACGTTTTGTTATTTATGCACTATCCATCCGGCAAGTTACTCCGGAGCCTCCGATGGCACCTCCTGACATTCTTCAAATGAAAAATTAAAAAACAAAACAAATAAACGCTCGGGCTCTCCGGGTGCATCAGCCTGATGTGCAGTTAGCCCTGAAAGCCGCGTCTGTCTGAGCGTCGCAGGAGCAGTCTAAAGTGTTTACTCTGTTTCTTCTCAGAAATGGCTTTGATATCGCCAATAACCACTACAACCGGAAGCGAAATGAAAGGGAGCAGGGGGACTTTTTTGAAACGATGTTTCGGTGCCGTCATGCACTTTTCATGCGTCCTGGCAGCCTCACACTGCGTTCCCAGGCTGCAGCTGGCTCACTGCGGCCGGAGCCTGCCAGGCGGGTTCCCGAGGGCGCAGCCGAGGGTGCAGCTTGGCTCCGCGTGGCCCGTACTGCCCCCAGGATGGTGGACAGGCCCTGGACATTCTTCTGAAACTAAAAAGTCAAGTCCGATTGTAGAAAGAAAATGTTTATTCTATGAAGATAAAGAGAAGAGAAAAACTCCATTCTGAATGCTTTATTGCTCTGTGCCAAAAAATAAAGGAAAATTAAAAAAAAAAATAAAAAATTAAGCACCAGATAAAACTCCTTTTTATTTTTTTTTTTAATTTCTGCAAATGTAGGCAGCTCTCTACATCATCATACCATAGATTTATTCCAATGATTTGGCTTTTCTTTTCTTTCTTTCTTTCTTTCTTTCTTTCTTTCTTTCTTTCTTTCTTTCTTTCTTTCTTTCTTTCTTTCTTTTTTTTTTTTTGAGACAGAGTCTCCTTTTTGTTGCCCAGCCTGGAATGCGGTGGCACGATCTCAGCTCACTGCAACCTCTGCCTCCCGGGTTCAAGCTACTGTCTCGTGCCTCAGCCTCCCTAGTAGCTGGGATTACAGGCGCCCGCCACCACGCCTGGCTGATTTTTAGATATTTTTAGTGGAGACGGGATTTCACCATGTTGGCCAGGCTGGTCTCTAACTCCTGACCTGAGGTGATCCGCCCGCCTTGGCCTCCCAAGTGTTGGCATTACAGGCGTGAGCCACCGCACCCTGACGACTTGGATTTCTTTGTGAAAAAGGATATTGAAGGTTTGGGTTCATCTGGAGGCAGCAGGTACAGCTTACTGCACACTGGTGGAAGGGGAGCTGCTCCCAGAATGCCTGTCCAAGTGGCTGGCACGTAATAGGTGTTCAGTTAATGCTGCATTAGGACAAATGGATAAATATGCCTCTATGCGCCTTGCATTTCGGGAGGGGTGTAGAGTGACCAGACCCTCCAGCTCCCAAATCCTTGCTGGTGTTTCCTTTTTTGGGTCTAGTGATAAACCCTGGCTTTTCAGGATGGGGTGACTAGGATGGTGGCACTAAGAAACCAGGTGAGGAGGGGAAGGCCACACTGCCCCATTCCAAACTAATAGACATGCATTTCCATCTCAATTTGGTCTGAGCTTCTGTATTTGCCACAATAATTTTAAATTATTCTCTTTCTCAGTCCCCAGTCCTGACAACCAGTGTTTTATGTGGGGAGAGAAACATTGCACCTTCTAGGAACATGATTTGTGCCATTGTTGAAATTATTATTATATCTATACAGTCTCAAGAAGGGAGGGACAGGATGCTGATAAATCCTCTTCTAATAAAAAAAGTCTGACATCATAAAAGTGGCTCCTACAGGATGCATATTCTTAAATCCCAGAACAACTTCCACAAATAAAAGAACAGCATCGTAGGAAATACTATTTAAAATCACATGTAGATTAAAACAGGGACAGCCATGCATATTGGGATTTTAATTTTCATTATTGCATTCATTATATGATTTAAATGAGATTACAGCCTAACACACACTGTATCTTGTGATTAAATAACAATATTTAAGCCCCTGTAAATCTTTCAGGTTATTCTTTTCTAAAATTGCAACTTACTCATTTTGACATGCATTATGTATTGAGTTTCAAAGCTATATAAAGCTTGTATAAATATGTGATTTTCCTCCAAGAACAGCTAGAAGTAAAAGGGATTAGAAACCTTTTGGCTGGATTGAAAATGATGTAGGTGGTGAGGCTGAGTAAAGCCACTGGGGCGGCCAAATTAAGCAAGCTGGTCCTCTGGAATTTTCCTGACAGACTTACCACATAGGTCAGGTCCCAGAGGAGATTTTTACAGAGATCTCAAAAGTACCTTGCATTTCTACTTGAGAAACAGTAATCCCTCCCTCGGTAGCTGACTGAGAACTGATCTCGAACCTTAGGTGCCCTGTAGACTCCCTTTGAATAAAAAACCATGTGAATTTTTATTTTTATAAAGTTTAATATTTGAAAGCATTTAATGGCACCCTGGTCCAGGCACTTGCTCACTTCCTTTATAAAATGTGCTTTTTGTTCCCTGGGTGCAGTGCAGCCCTGGACAGATGAAGTTGATCTCACAATGTTTTTATTGGTATACTGAAATTTAGTCATGAAGTTAGCACTGGAGGGAAGGGCGCTGCTAGGTTGGGTATGTCATCCCCATTCGTTATGTATAAGTGAGTTTCCAAGATAATCATTTGACCCATTTCATGTACAGATATGTTCAGAGTTGACTAGGTTACAGTGAACCGTGGCTGGTGGTCAGCATTTACTGAGGGTTCACAGTGTTCTTAGGAATGTAAAATATGAATCCTTCATGTTCAACAGCCTATTTTTCCTTCTAGAGTCAAAGTAGGAAGAGAGAGGGAAGAAGAGAGAGAGAGAGTGATATTGACAGAGAAATAAATATGAGAAAGAAAATGAAATGTAATTGTAGTAAGATATTAAAATGCATTTAAATATAATAAAATAAATAAATTTGTTCAGGTCATTTTTGGTGACTATTATAATTTGGTTTTAAAATGTTTTAATGTTTAATTTAATTTTGTTTTATTTTGTAAGCATCATGCCGTCTATGACTTAATACCTGAAGGAAAATTTCAGAGTCAAATTTAAAACAAACAAACACACAAAAACAAACCCTCAATGCACTTGGTGATAATGGAGGGAAAATATAATTCTGAGAAGGGAATTACCCAACTAGATAATTCTACTCACCAGTTCAGTGACCATCCTTAGGGCCCTAGGCCTTCCATAGGCCAGCCCCCATCTCCCTGGTTCCTTGTACAACTTCTCAACAGGCCCTGGGCTTGGGAGGCAACTTCCTGCAACCCCAGCAGATCCCTGCAGACACCACACTCTTCCTTCCTCAGTTCTTCCTCCTGCCCACAGGACCCTCAGCCTGAGTCCAGCCGCGTCTCAACTCCAGCCCCTCCACGGCATTACACGGGCTGTGCAGCCCAGACCGAGCCCTTCCTGCTCTCACTCCACTGTTTCCTGCACAAAACCATACTTTTAAAAGTAGGACTCATCGTGCCGTTTTCTTCTGGTAGAGAAGACATGAACTAGTCTTCATAGAAAGTAAAAAACAATGAAAAACCAAAAGAAGAAACTTAAAATCACCCATAATACTCAGCTCAGAAATAACCAGTGCTAGCATTTTCATGTACGGCTTGCTGCAACCCAGGCACAGGGGCCTGGTGTGTGTTTGCTGAAATAGTCTAATTTCTTGTGGAAGAAGAGGCATAGCTTGTCTATACTTGTGTACCACCTACAACCTAGCACAGTAGGATGAAGTCAAGAAAGCGCATTTTGCCGTTAAAATCTACACACTGAATGTTGCGAAGCCTTCATAAGCTCACTTCCTGAATATGTTTTTATCACTTAAAATGGGGAAAATCTGGTCTTGGGCAGCATTGTCCCCGGGCATGGCAGTCTTCGTGTTTATCATTTGTTATCAGATACTTGTTAATTAAATGAATTTTTTAAAAGCACACTTACTGTTTCCCTTTTTCTCCGCCTACACAGTGACTTCTTAATTTTCTGAATAATAAAATGTGCAGTGCTTTTGTGGATGCAATGGCAAGGTACTGGTTGGATGGGTGCTGCTGAGGCTGCGTCCGCCTCCATTGGGTGGGCTGGCCCCGGCTTTGCATCCAGGCTCTTGCTACAGTGCTGGCCTTGCACACGTGCCTGGTAAGGAGAAATGACATTTCAGAGTCAAAGATTTCACTTCTTCAGCTATTCATCACAAGCGAAATGCTCCACATGTTTTCATATAGGTTGCTATGACTGAATACAATTGTTTAGGAAATTATACTTACATGAATTTTCTAACCAGGTCTTTGACTCCCATCAGTAATTGTTTCCTCAGGAACTGGGCTAAAGCAAGGAAGTGCCTTTTGCCTTTAAAATTTGCGCATTGAATATTGCTAAGCCCTCATAAGGTCAATTCTTGAATATGTTTTCATAATTTTAAATGGGGAAAGCTCTGGTCTTTAGCAAAATTGTCACCTTAGACACACGACAATCTTACATGCCCCCTCCTGATGACACTGGCAGACACTTGGCCAGTGCAATTCACCATAGAAATTATTGACATAGTAATTTGGAAATGAGAGACAAGAATTTTCCTTTTCCTTGCCAATGTCTTCTCTTCCTCACACAGTGAGGATGCAGAGCAGTTAATTTTATTATTATTCTATGTACTGATGAGATATTAGAAACAAATTTAAAAGTAATTGAATGTGGACTTTTTAGTTTTTTCAACCCAGGAGCAAACTTGGAGAGAGATTGGAAATGTGAGCGTAAAATGGGGAAAATGTTCCTGGACAGCTCCTGGGCGGCTCTAGGCAAATAGCTGCATTCCTAAAATCATTGTGCATTTCCTGTTCATTTAAAAAAAAAAAAAAAATCAGTCCCACACTGAGCTTCATTTTCTTTCTCCAGACCATCTTCACTGTGGTGCAGCCTTCCTCGTCTGCCTGCAAAAATGTTTGCAGTAAAATGAAGAAGACGCTCCACTCTTCTTTGAATGTAAACTGTTAGATAGTGTGGTTTTCCTTTAATCACATACAAAACTTATGTAGCCTTAACAAGGAAGAAAATGGCTTTAAAGTAGGTTTGGTTTAATAACATAATTATGAGGACTGTATTCCTTCTAACTTCAAAGTAGGGACACGTGAGGTGTGATTTTGTTCCACTTCAAGCACAACACATTTTACACCAAAGCATCTCTATTTCGTGGGACCCAAAGCCAGAACAGGAGCTGAGCTTTTCCAGAAAATCATGATGAATTTACAGGGTGTTTGTGGGAACTCTGGGTTAGAGCTTTTCTTCAGTGAAAGCCAGATTATTAATAGACTGAACACAGTTCCAGCAAAAGGCAATGTTCTCTTGGAAGAGAAGTCGATTTGGGCTGTAACCAGTGATGGTCTGTGGGTCACTCCGGGTTTTCTTTCAGAATACGGAGGGCTGTGAGGAGACCACTCCCACAATGTCCAGCCACCTCTTTCACTCCCATTTCCAGAGACAGGCAGCATGGGAGCTTTGTAAACAAATTCCATGGCCTTTTCAGGAAGCCTTTTCTGGCGGCCCATTGATACCACTGTTTATTCACGAAAACTCCTGAAGCGTGGCGAGCATGAAAACATGGTATTAAATGTGGAAACTTTAATTTTCATCTCATTAAGAGTGCATGAGTTGAATACTAATTATAAAAAATGAAGTAAAATAAAAATGCCTGCTTGAGGGAGTCCAATTAAACTAACTTTTCCTTGGCTGCATTCATAAAAGTAGCAGGTATTCAATACAATGCATTCAATAACTAATCTGTATTAGTTACTGGCTTAAAGAACATTGTGAGGCTGGGCGCGGTGGCTCACACCTTGTAATCTCAGCACTTTGGGAGGCCGAGGCAGGTGAATCATTTGAGGTCAGGAGTTCGAGACCAGCCTGGTCAACATGGTGAAACCCCCATCTCTACTAAAAATATAAGAATTAGCATGGTGTGGTGGTGGGTGCCTGTAATCCCAGCTTCTCAGAAGCCTGAGGCAGGAGAATCCTTTGAACTCAGGAGGCAGGTTGCTTTGAGCCAAGATCGTGCCACTGCACCCCAGGCTGGGTGACAGAGTGAGACTCCATCTCAAAAAAAGAAAAAAAAAAAAAAAAAGGAAAAGAAAAAAGAACATTATGAAAAATCTGAGACGACTCCTATGAGATATGCATCATCAGAATACCTGATATATGAGACTTTATTGCCATACATGTTTTAGTAAAACATTTGCCAGTTTTTAAATCCTTGCATTCTCAACTCCCTGGTTCTGAAAACAAACCTACTTTCTTTAAAACATGTAATGGGTTGTTTCCCATGACTTTCAAAGTCAAGGTATGTGACAGGTACCCTAAGTGACTGTGTCCTCCTGGCCAAAAATTGCAGCCCAGGGTCCAGACATTTCTGGGTAGAGGGAGGGATGGTTGCCGAGGCCCGTAGGGGAATCTCTGCTGTCCCCGGGATGGGATCTTCCTGCTCAAGCTTTTAGGAGCTGTCAGAGGTCACAGCAGGGGCTCAGCCCCTGGTCCTGCGTCAGCACTGGGGGCCCCTACACGCCCGGCTGCTCCGCCACTGCCGTGGTCTCACACAGTGCCCTCTGCCGAGTGAGCCGCAGCTTTTCCCACCTCTCCCTGCTCTGGGAGGCAGGTTCCTTTCCCCTCTGTTGCCAGTATCTTGTCATCCTTAAAGTGCAAACAAAAGATCAAAAGCTTACGTACAATGTTAGTGAACAGTACTCTCAAGTACAGGAACCTCTGTTTATTCTTGTAAGAAAACTGAGTTAATTTCTTTAAAGCGAGGCAGACAGGCGTCGCCGCCCTGCTCCGGATACCCAGTGTGGTTTTGTGTGACCTGCTGGGGCTTGTTGTTTGGAAATCGGAGCGTCGCATTGTAGCCACATTGATGTCTTTGTAAAGGTGATACATGCGGTCTGTCTGTCAGACAAATACCCCAACAAGTACAGGTATTTATCAAATTACCTTTAAACGCGCAGGTTGGGGGGGGACTTTTCAGCCAGACGTGGGAAGGCGAGCTCAGCTCATTCACACAGAAATCACTTAATGATAGTTAATATCGCCCTATAATCTCTGCAGCTCCCATTTAATTGCAACGTTTTGAAGTCTGTCTGCACCCCCAGAGGACGGCGGATCCTTCAGTCTTAAGGCAATTCAGGTGGTCCTGGCGCTCACGCCCAGGCAGAAAGGTCGGTGAGAGCAGTGACCTGCAGCACCAGCAGCCAGGCTCCTCCGCCTGGATTTTCTTCTCTCCTTTGGAGAGGCCGCTCCCATGCAGCCCCTGCAGAAGGTGCCTGGGGAAGTGCAGGGAATGGGCGTGTGCTGCCTTGAAAAGGAAAGGCCAACACTCTGTGTGTGTGTGTGTGTGTGTGTGTGTGTGTGTGTGTGTGCCCTTTAAAACCAATTCCTCAGATTTTGAAAAGCCACATATTTCAGCATGAACTTGTTTGGAAATACAAACTAAGTAGCATAAAAATATTTAGTGACCTTCATTGTGTGGAGGGAAAATTGGAAAGTGAGAAGTCATCTGTAGCATGGAGAGAAGGATTTTATAAATGTTTTAACTGTAAAAGTTTATCTCAAATCACTTCTTTCCCCAAAAGAGCCTGATATTTCCTCAGTTCCTGATGAATTAGGATTTAAGTTAATGTTCTCCAATATCTTCCTCTCTCCCACCTCGTTCACACTGGCTTTACCCTCGGAGCTATATGAATAAAGAATTAAATAAAAACTATGATTTAAACATTTTTTATTATGTCTTCTTTCTTTTGACTACATAGAAACAGATTCAATAATCATTGTTCACATTTTCCAGCCAAATTAATAAACCATCAACAAATTAAGAGGCTCAACACTATCACTTTTCCTTGCTCTAAAGTTCACAGATCTATTTGATATTTGTGTGTAATAATTGATTTTTTCAGTGTAATCAAAAAGACACTAAAGTGTGCTCTATGCATGTCTGTTAGGAATATCAAAGTGCTAATGAAAAGCTGGCAGCGATTTGACCTGTAAAGCCTTTGAATACTATGGCCCAGAAAAGTTGCAAGTAAAATTCCAGCCACAAACATAAAAGGGTGGTAGACTAGGATTGTGATAGAATCCTTCATGTATTAAATATTTCATTTGCTTTTTGAAGCAAGACAGTATGTACTTTTTAAAAGTGTGAACATATTTTCCTCAGCAGACATATGGCTTAAGGGTTGCATTGGATTGGGAATTATCTTAATTAAAATTTTATTCATATGAGCTGCCACAAATTTCCAGTTTTTTGCCTTTTTTTTTTTTTTTTTTTTTGCACGATGGGTGAAGCATTTCTGTTTCCTTCTTCAGCTGAAGTTAGCTAGGCATCATGCTTGTAAAGCTGCATTAATTCCCCACTGCTCTCATGGGGAGCTTGCCTTGGGCCAAGGAGGGCCTACCTTTTGCTCTCCTGAGTTGGGGAGTGGGCAGCAGAGGACAGGAGGGACTGGACTGCTTGGATTCCAGCTCCTGAGCATCGTGGCTCAAGACTGCCTCCTCTGGAGGGTCTCCCAAGCACCCTCCTTGCCAGGGAAGCCAGCTCAGGACTGACAGTATCTCTAAAAGTACATCTTCATCTGCGGTTCATCCACTTTTTATTATAAAACTGGCACTCAAAGTGGGTTACGCCGCCAGAAAAGTTCACCGTTGCTTCAGGTAGACACAGGGCTACCTTGCGATCCCCTCCAAGGATGAGTACACTAATTGATTAAATAACCCCATGTCTACTGCCCATCGAGCAGGGGCTGCGGTGGAACAATGGCTACACATGGGAGGCCTCCCTGAAGCGGATTTGGGCATTAATTACACCCATGCTATGGGCTGATTTTTGTCTTATTTCCTTTTGTCTTGGAGATGACTGCCTGGACTTCAAAGGATGCTTTAAATTTGAATCTCTTCTCCATGGCAAAAGCCAGTGTTAAAAGACTGGGATTACAATAAAAGTTCTGTAGTTAAATGCCTGCGCTCATCATTGCACAAACTTCACAACAGTTAATGACATACATCAACCTATCATCGTTTTCGAGACAGAATGGTTTTAGAGTTTAGCATGGGAAATTCACACCCATTTATTTAAAGACCAGAAAGCACGCTTTTTATTTTCTTACCATAAAAGACTTAAGAGATGTAGGCTTCCTTGGTCCTAACAAATATGTTGTCTCTGAATACATAGTAAATATCCCCAAAGCTAGTAGAGACTGAGGTTGGTGGTGACCATTGAACAGTGTATGTATTTGTTAATCTTGTGTTCAAATCTACTTTGGATCCGCACATTCACCCTGAATCAGATGGAAGCATTTTATTAATTTCTAAACAAAAATTTTAAGGGTGAGTGGTTTTACCCTGTCTGGCTGGTACATAGGCAAATAGATGAAATCTAAGCATGAAGAGGTTTTGTGGTGTGTGCATTAGCATAACTTGTCCTGCAGACGCAGCCTCTGCGATCCTGTCGCCTAGTACTGAGTAAAGGGAGTCTTCATCCTACCAGACGGATGCCCGGTTAGCATCCTTGGTCTCCCTAAGAGTTCATTTCTACGTATATTTGCATCTTTCTTTGGTGAGAATCCTTTTTTGAAGCTTCCCCGACTGTTTTCCCTTCTTCCCTGACACCCAGGCTCATACATTGTTTTCTGACAACCCCTTTGCTACTTTTGTTAACAGGTTCCTGTCTCTCGTAAAACATTACGTCACAGCATTCCTATGCCATTATTCTATACATGAATTAGCACTTATTTTGCCTGAGTGAATGACGTTTGGAACTTTTTGTTTTGTTTTGCTGTGCTGTGTGTGTGTGTGTGCGTGTGTGCATGTGTGTGTGCATGTGTGTGTGTGCATGTGTGCATGTGTGTGTGTGTGCATGTGTGTGCGTGTGTGTGCATGTGTGTGCGTGTGTGACTGTGTGCATGTGTGTGCGTGTGTGCGTGTGTGTGCATGTGTGTGAGTGTGTGTACATGTGTGTGCATGTGTGTGAGTGTGTCTACAGGGTGTGTGTCCCTTTGTGTGGGGTAGGTGCACACACATATATAGAAGCAAGGTCATGCCCCCGATGGTCTCAACGGCTTTGTTAGATATCTGCCATCGTGGCTGCTTGATTTCCGGAGAAATCAATCTAAAGAGCTGGGGGTCCCGCAGTGTGATTTCCTGGGACTGACTTCCTGGAGGGGCTACTGTGGAATGTGAGGGGCTGGCAGGCGTGGCCCTCCCTGGCCTTGGCCATTGTCTTTCCAGAGAGGCATTCTGCCACTGCTCCCATCACTTGCGATGAGTCCCCTTTCCCAGAGTGGCGCACTCTCCAGTCCAGCAGCACAAAAGATTGCTTTGCTCAATCTTGAGCTTGGGTGCTCCCGGCACGAGCTCCGTGACGACCATTCTCAGCTGCTCCTCGTCCCCAGTAATTAGCCTGTCACGGCTGCTGCCTCTTGTGGCTTTGCCTGTGAGAGACATTTGACACAGCAGACATCAGAGGGATTTTTCAGGAGGCTCTTGTGGCGTCCGAATGGCTCTTAATTAACCACTTAGGTATCCGCCTTCACTCCCCTGCCTGGCACTTTCCAAATGGTAGGGGTTGCACTGTGGATCTAAACACCGGGGAAGCATGCTATCAAAAGATCTTGTAAATGAAGGCTTGTGTAAATTATTTTTAATGATTCCCTCCTGGCACATCATTATGTTTGTAGTTGCACACAGGCACTTCAGAGATGGCTCCTCTTCCGCGAGGTCAGCTGCAGGACCGCCGTAACTAGCTGCAGTCAGTAAATGGCTTATTAATTAGTGCCGTGATTTTACATTGCTAAGAGCTCTGATGTATGGAGCTGGAATTGTAATTGTGTAGGATCGAAATAATAAGCCATCTCAGGGCTCCTTATGCAAATTGGCATATTATAAAATCATTACCTATCTAAACACTGAGTTTTAATAAGAATTACAATGATGAATTTTATGATAATTGACACTCAAATTTTAATCTCTTGGATTTTTATCATTTTGGTGGTTAAAGTGTGTTTCTAATTAAATGTTGCTTAAAATGCAAAGGATTGTTTAACAATTCTATTCCGTTCTTCTAGTTCAAATCAGGTTATTCTCTTTGGTCATAGAAAATACGCCTTCTTAGTAATGGATACGTGACATTATGTAACACTTGTACAGAAAGATGTTTAATCATCACTTTTTTTATGAGTGTGGTTTTGATGACGATGCATTGTCGACCGTGAGACAAAGAACATTAAATGGTACTGGGCTTGACTCCACGGTAAGGGTGATACACCGTGAAGGAGCAAAGCCAATGGAAGTATTACATCTTCATAAGAGCTCATGCATTTGGGGCAAGGATTGGCTTTTTAAATAATTATGGCTTCAATAACAAATCTTGTATCTTCTAAAACCCATGAAATGCAATTTCATTTAAATGTATTGATTTTAAAATCACTTGCCAATATTGTGATTTATGTATGGCATCTGATAATAAATGATATCATAGTCGTTTCAAAAGCAAACTTTAATAAGCAAAGGAAGAAAAGTAAAGTTTTCTTTTTATTTGATCTAGAACAAATAACTGTGCGAGATATCATCATAAGACACAAACGACACCTCACTGAAATAGTCAGAAGGTTAATATATGCAATACCCCCACGATCTAAATAGAATTATGATGTTTTTTTGAGAACCGATACAATTTGTGCATGAGAGAAGTTGTTCTTTTTCCCTGTTTGTTGTGATGTTGCATTGATCTCAAAGAACGTAGGAAACCTGGCACGTAAATAATATCAGATTGAGAAAACTAAAAAACAAAGAAACCAAACACACACACAACTGGATTTTAAAAACAAAACAAAACAGTATTTAGAAAATCAGTGTTACATTTTTTTGAGAGGGATAGGTGCACATGTGGATCTTGATCATTTTATGAACATGTTACAGATTAAATAAAGGTATTTAACATGGGATACATTCCAGGTAAGCCTCAGTGGGACTCCAAGGGTCTGTCTCCGAAGCATGAAGGACTGGGTTCTGCCTCCCAATGGCCTGGAAGCCAAACTGTGTGAGGGCTGTAGAACCTTAGGATGCTGGAGCTGGGATGTGTGGGGACTCCCCTTGTGCCACTGTTCTGTTTACAAGTCACCTGCTCATCCACAGGAGAACTGGAAACGGGAAGCTCTCTGCATGTTTAGGGTGCTTCCTCCTTTCCCTCTACTTCTTTGTCCTCTAGGAAGTGACCAGGAGGACTCATGGTCTCACCCATGCCCCCTTCCCCATACCTAACTCTGTTTGGGGTGGTGTCCATCCCCAGAAATGCCCCACACTCCAAACCTCCTCCAATGTCCCGAGTGCGCCGCCACAACACCTGATCAACTCACTGGGGAGCCGCTGGGGGCTGCAGGGTCACCTGTGCAGGTGATGCATCTGTGCTTGAGCTTCCATGAAGACGTTTCAAATGCAAAGAAACAGCAAAACAGCAGCCTGGCTACCCCATTCTATCAATGCCCTGAGCCTTGCTCCACCTGCCTGTGCACATCTCAGGAACAGTCACCTGGGACACCTGTGTTTTGGCATGTGATTTTCCCAACCCTTCCATCAAGCAAACCTGCAGTGTGTGCAGAGAACCCCTGGAGGCAGCCGCATACCTCTCTCAGGATGCCTCTGCCTTCTTCCTGCAGCCTGGATTTACTGCCGCTTCCTTCTCTGTGGATTTTGCCTCCTTCTTTTGCAACCAGCCTGCACCTCCAGATGCTGCTGCCCCACGTCCCAGTCACACCCTCCTGCTGCTGGCAGGCTCCCCATGATTGCTTCTGTGCCCTCAGCCTGGAAACCGAACCCCCTTTGTCGGTGTTTTGACCTTCAACCTTGCCCACTGTTTCAGTTGCCAGGGAGACGGCTGTGACCCAAACCACATGCCCTGGTTCTCCCAGGTCTCCTATTTTGGAGGTTTGTGTCTAACAAATCACTGCAGGAGGGAGCCAGGTGCCTCCCCTGAGAGCTTTTCCTCAAGGCTTCCGGAGCCTTACAAAGGTCGAGCTTCCTGCTCTGGCCCTGCCCAGGACACAGTGAGACTGGGTGTAGAGACAGAAGCCACCAGGTGTGGGTATCTCCTCCCCTGCTCCCGTCTGTCCTCAGCAGGTGGATATGCAGGCTCTCGTGCTGTTGCTGGACCTGCGGCTGGCTCTGGCGGATGACGCCTTTCCTAAGCTGCTCTTCTAACAAACAGTCCAGATTGTCTGTGAGACATCTAGGGTAGGACCAAGCTTTGGCCAAGCACAGAGCTGATGCCAGGGTGCTGTGTCCGAAGTGGTGTGCGCTCAGTTCCTCCCTCTTCTGGGATCCCCCCAGGCAGTCAAATCAGAGCCCTGCTCATTTTGGAACTAGGTCCCATATTGGGAAGACACTCAATCCACTGGGATGTGTTCCGAGGAAAAAACAAAATGCTTGGCTAATGGTCGTTTCAGCCAATCGGAAGCTCCCCAGCTCAGGTGGCAGGAGGGCTGGAGGGTCCAGGTACGTGCAGCTTCTTCTGGAGGACTTCAGGCTCCGAACCCCCTCTCTTACCTCCACCAGCACAACAGTGCCTTCTTGTCCTCACCCCCGCATCCAAGCGTCCACCGTGGCAGTGGGGCATCAGAGCCCGACATCCCATCTCTATTAGTTTCTTTCATGGCTACAACAAAGTGGCACAAACCAGGCAGCTGAAACAACAGGAATTTATTCTCACAGTCCTGGAAGGCTGGAGTCTGAAATCCAGGTGTCCCAGGGCCACACTCCCTCCAAGGCCTCCAGGGGAGGAACCCTCCTGACTCTCTGGCTTCTGGCAGGGACCATTGACCCCAGCACTCTGGGACTTACAGGTTCATCCCTGCCCTCTCCGCCGCCACCTCCACCTAACATTCCCCCAGGCCTGTGCCCAAATCTCCCTCTTCTTACAAGGATACCATTCATTGGTTCAAGGCCCACCCTACTCCGGGATGATCTCATCTAAATGTAGCTGGTTACATCTGCAAAGGTCTTCTTTCCATTTGTACATGTTTTTGCTTTTATTATTTTTAATTGGCACGTAAAAAGTGTACATATTTATGCGATACAGTGTGACATTGCTCTACATGTATACAACATGTAATGATCAGCCAGGGTAATTAACATAGCCATCACCTCAAACAGTGCTATTTCTTTGTACTGGGAGCATTCCCAATTCAATTCGATCTCTTCCAGTTGATTGAAAATGTACAGTCAGTTGCAAATGACAGTCACCCTGTAATTGTATATATTGAGCTGTATATATACAGCACTATATAGCTCTAGAACTGTGTCTCCTGTGGAGTTGGGTGTGTGCATTCGTTAACTACCTTCTGGCTAGAGGAGGCCATGTGCTGAGGTTGTGAGTGGATGAACGTTTTGGGAGACACCATTCAATGGTGATACTACCCCAGCCAAGGAAGGAGGAAAAGGGACAGGGGTGTTCCCGCCTGCTCTCTTCCTCCTTGTCCTTTTATGCAGAAACAGAGGCCTTTGCAGAAGTCCCTCCTGTCTCCATAGACACAAGTTTAATTTCTTTATTGGCTAAAATGGGTCCACTGCATGAGGTGGTTTTGTGCGGTGTCTCCCCAGACCCCTGGTGAGTATGGCATTGGAAGGCTGGATGGCGAACAGGATGACAGCTGCGGTGCCCTCACCTCACACCCTCAGGTCCGGAAGCCTCTGCCCCTGTGTGGACCTAGAGCGGTGAGGTCCTCTCAGAGAGCCCTGCATCCTGCAGCCTGTCACCTCTTCCTCCACCTTCTCCACCATCGCCTCCATCTAACCTCTGGTTGCCTCCATCTAACCTCCGGAGCAATTCTTGTGGGCAAGTTGAAGACAAAGTGAACCATGTGGTCGAGAAGTCTGACTGGCACAAATTGGCGTGGGGACATATAGCCCACAGTCCTTGGGACACCAGGCTCACAGCCCTGTCTCAGGAGCTGGCCTGGTCATCTTGCTGTTTTGGCCTCTGGGCTTGGGCTGGGTCGAGCTTTGCTCATTTTGCTCTAATCCCAACCTTAGCATGCTTCCCTCAGACTCTAACTTTTGTGTTCCTCATTCCTCCTGGAAATTCCTCACCAAAGCAAACCCCATTTCCTCCTTTTCCCTGTGAACATTAAGTGGGTGATGCAGGCCACACCAGCGTTGGTACACGTCACCTAACTTTCAAAAGTGACATCAATGTAATAGAATGAGTGTGGTAGTTCCATGCCAGCCTCTGACTCTGTAGGCAGATAAATAGATCCAAAAAATTCTTGGATGTCATCAAAGCAAACTTCAGATTCTTGTTTAGTACATGATGGCACTTGGAATAACCTTCACAAACCGTTAACTAACCAACCAAATAAGAAGGCACTGCGTTCCTCACTCATCAACATACAGAATATAACTACTGACTACTCAGTAAAATTCTGTTTTACAGTCATGAGATAATTCCTGGGTAACAGAGTGGATGAGTTGGAAATGCTCACCGCCCCTCAGTCAAATTTTCTTTCTTTCTCATCCACAGGACTCTGACTGTATGCCGGGAGCCCGGTGCATACCTCGTTCCAGCCTCCTTTGCAGCTCGATGTGGCTGCCTGGCTGATCCTGGCCAGTGAAATGCAAGAGCAGGTGTGCATGGGCTCCTCCAAAGCTGCCTAATGCCAGTGCCTTCACCAGGCAGCTCCCGCGAGCCCACTCACCTCTTCCTCCTGTGGTCTGGAATAGAGTGTGCATTCCGGGGGCTGTCAGCCACCTTGGCCCAGGAGAGGACTTTGAGAAATGGAGTTCATGTGGGATGCAGAGGCCAC
This sequence comes from Rhinopithecus bieti, assembly GCF_001698545.2. Classification (NCBI taxonomy): domain Eukaryota; kingdom Metazoa; phylum Chordata; class Mammalia; order Primates; family Cercopithecidae; genus Rhinopithecus; species Rhinopithecus bieti. Next base: position 564,125 of record NW_016816648.1, read on the forward strand.
AGAGTGAACGTTGAGTTCCTAGAAATTGCATTTAAGCATCAGGTCTGTAGTCTCTCTGCTAGTAATGGAATGCACTTTCGAGCCCAAACAACCTCTTCCCCTACATCCCTCCAGCACGCCAGGGTCCAGTGAGTCTGCGGGGTTGCACTGGTACGGCATTTGACTGATAGTCACATAGGGGACTTGGTGGGGACCCCTGGTGTGTGATGGAATGTGGGGAGGGAGGGCAGCTGGGCACGTTTTTCCTTTCTTCTGATAATAGGACTTCAGTTTGCCATGGTGGGTGTAAGCCCCTCCACATGCTCAGTCTTGGAGCTGACTGCTCCTCTTAGAGATCATCAGAGGTCCAGAAGTCGGGCTTGGCTCCCAATCCCCATGGCGACAGTGGGTCCAATGAAGGTCAGTCCCATGACTGGGGAGACCATGGCAAAGAGGCCTCGGTCTTGCAAACTGAATTGCAGCAGTGGTGCAGAGAAGAGTGGAAACCTGCTGGGGGGCAGCTCTTGGGTCCAGCTGTGCCTGAAGCCAGCTAGCCTTGGACTTCTCAGGTCTCTGGAGCAGTAAATTCCTCTTCTTCTAAACAGGTATGCATGCCCTAGGTTATTTTTTAACCATCACTCACAAACATGCTTTCTAATAAGAAGAGGTAACACAAGAACAGTCAGTTTGGGGCCAGGCCCCGAGGATGGGAGTGGCGTCTGACTTGAACAGGATTGTTCTTCTAGGCCTAGCATGGAGTCCAGTTCCTAGCATATGTGGTAGAAACTAGAAAATGGTTCCCCCCAAAAAATTTCAGACTGAATCCTTGGGAACAACTCATGTTGCTTTACATTACAAAACAGACTTTCTAGACAGGATTAAGTTTCAAATTCTGAGCTTGGGGGATCACTCTGGAGTCCCTTCTGGGGTGCCTGCATGTTCTCACCTGCATCCTGATAGGAGGAAAGCGCAGAGGGATTTGGCTTTGACAGAAATTAAGAGGGCAGACACACAGAGGAGAGAACCAGGTGGCCATGAGAAAGAGGCTGGAGTGACGCGGTCACAAGCCAAAGAATGCTGGAGGCCACCAGGGCAGAAAGAGGCTGGGAGTGGTTTTGTTTCTGAGCCCAGCACCTTTTCAGAATGAATTTCAGTTTGTGATGATTCGCATGGCAGAGCATGCATACGTAGTGGCGGTTGCCTTCTGTTGAAGGGCCTTCTGTGGCGCTGACCATATGAAGAGGCCACTGTCCCGGCACCTTCCTTCCCTAGAGCCATCTGTCCACGTACTACTGGCAGCTCTGTCAGGGTATGCCCACAACATCTCAAATTCATTTCCCAGAAGCACGTCTTATCCTCTCTCCCCACATCGGAGCCTTTTACATCTTTCCCCACAGGGTGAATGTCAGGGACGTAAGGTCCCTTGAGCCACACACCTGCGACTTCCCTTCTACCTGCTCCTCTTTCCCACCCGCAAAGTCCAGCATCAGGTTCTTAGCTTTTTCCTCTTCAGTATCTCTTGACGCATTTTTTTCTTGACACCTCCCTGGCCCTCACCTTAGTTCAAGCTGCTCTGTCTCTCACCTGCGCAATGGCCTGGACTTCCAAACTGACAACGCTTCATGCGTGCTTCTTCTGCAGCCAAATGAGCAATACCCTGGGTCAAGTCACCCCCGGGCAAGGTGCTTCCCACGAAGAACAGTTCCAGGATCCATCAGCTCCTTCATGCTCTGGCCCCACCCTGCTAGCTCCCTGGGTGAACCTGCACCCAGCCATGCAGCTAGCAGGCGCTCTTCAGTGACTCGCCTGCTCCCTATGTTCCTCGTGGATCCTGTTGTGGTAGGACAGCCTCTTCTGCCAGTTTTGAGCCCATGCCTTGGTTTCTCCTTCTCAGCTCCTACTCACCCTTCAGACCGAGCTTCTGTCACCTTCCCTCCCTCAGAAACATCTTCCCCCATTTCCCAGACCAGGGCAATCCCCTTTAGTCAATGTTTTCATCACAACTGTTGTTTCCTATTAATTCATGTGATTCTTGAAATTGCCTAAAATCACACAGATCTTCATCACTAGCTTTGAAGTCATGAAGGCAGAAAGCAAGCGTGACTTTGCTTATCACTACATCCTGGGTTCATAGAACAATGCCTCACATGTGGGACATCATTAGCAATGATTGATTGAATCAAAGAACACTGGTTTAGAGAACAAAACCCCAGCACCTGCTAAACATATTTGTCATGGTATTAGGCATCTCCAAAGAATCAAGTGTCCCATGAAGTTTCTTCTTTTGTATACCTTTGAAATCTCTCTGTGTTTTCCACTGATAATGACATTGAACTCTATCATTTTATTGATTTATTTCATAATGCATTGGTTATTACATTTTTATCTCAAGAAAGGTCAACCACCAGCTTGTTTTGAGAAGTATTACTTGGAAAAGTAATAAAGAAGCATTACTATCCATTATAAAATAAAAGATATACTTTCTCCTGTTGTAAAGTCCACTTTCAACTATTGCACGAAAGCCAGAGAAGAATCACTTCCTACTTCTGGAGAGTTGCTCCTTGAGGCTCACCCTACGGGCATCCAGTGCTCTCTCACCCCTGTCTGCACCCCCAACTTCTGGGTGCCTCAGAGGCACATCCTGCTGTGCTACCCACCCCTGTTCCTTCCATCCCCAGGGGGATTACCACAGCACAGGAACTGATGTTTTCTTGGTATGGCTGAAGTGAGACGTATGGCCCATCATCCATCATTTTCCTGTCATACTTTCGTACCTTGTCTGCTCACCCTCAGGACTCCTGCAAGAGCTCGGAGTGAATTCCTGTGTAAGTTCTTGGCCAGCTGCGAGGTGTCCCGCTGAAGAGGGCATTCTGCTTCTCCGGAGGCTCTCACAGCCCGTAGGCATCCCAGCCAAGCATAACACAAGCTGGGCGTCCCTCAAAGCTCTCCCCAGGCCAGCGTCTACTAACCTTTCTAACAGGTGTCCTCTGAGACCAGCTGTGCAGAAGGGACTGGAGTTGGGGGCGGGTAAAAGAGAGTTTGAGACAATGCTAACAAATACCCAAGCTTGCTAATTCTTCACTAAAGACATTTACTAAGTTTCCTGTGATAAAGTGAAAACTGCTGGATTTATTTTTTTTTCCATTTTAAAATAAAACTCAGGCCTGGTGTGGTGGCTTACCCTGTAATCACAGCACTTTGGGAGGCCGAGGCAAGTGGATCACCTGAGGTCAGAAATTTGAGACCAGCCTGGCCAACATAGTGAAACCCTGTCTCTATTAAAAATACAAAAAATTAGCTGGGCGTGGTGGCAGGTGCCTGTAATCCCAGCTACTTGGGAGGCTGAGGCAGGAGAATCGCTTGATTCCTGGGAGGCAGAGGTTGCAGTGAGCCAAGATCACGCCATTGCATTCCAACCTGGGCAACAAGAGCAAAACTCCATCACAAAAATAATAAATAAATAAATAAATAAATAAATAAAACAAAATAAAATAAAACTCTGTGGTTTAAATGACAATGACATGGCCACCCAGAGACAGAGTTTTGCACAATAATCTCTTCTTTTCAGGGACATGGAAGATAGACATTTTGACTGCTATTTTTAGCTTCAGAATTAATTTGTTAAAAGGGGTTTTAACTTTTGTTTTCAGTTCACAGGTACATGTGTGCAGGGTTGTTATACAGATCAACTGGTGTCATGGGATTTGCTGTACAGATTATTTCGTCATCTGGGTACTAAGCCTAGTACTCATTAGCTTTTTTTCCTGCTGCTCTCCCTTCTGCCCCCTCCACTCTTCAATAGGCACCAGGGCCTGCTGTTCCCTTTTCTATGTACCCATGTGTTCTTGTCATTTAGCTCCCACTTACAAGTAAGAACATGCCATATTTAGTTTTCTCTTCTTGCATCAGTTTGCCAAGGATAATGGCCTCTAGATCCATCCATGTTCCAGCAAAGGACATAATCTCTTTCTTTTCTATGGCTGCATAGTATTCCATGGTGTAAATATACCACATTTTCTTTATCCAGGATATCACTGATGGGCATTTAGGCTGATTTCACACCTTTGCCATTGTGAACAGTACTGCAATGGATATAGAGTGTGTGTGTCTTTATAATCAAATGATTTATATTCCTTTTGTTAGAATAAAATGATTTATATTCCTTTGGGTATATACCACCGATGGGATGACTGGGTGGAAAGGTATTTCTGGTTCTAGGTCTTTGAGGAGTTGCCACAGTGTCTTCCATGAGGGCTGAACTAGTTTACATTCCCATCAACAGTGTATAAACCTTCCCTTTTCTTCACAACCTGTAGTGCAAGGAAATCAGTGAGCATGCTTCAGTGTTCCAGCGCGTGGACAGAACCGCAGTGATCTTAGCCTGGAAGTCACTTTTTAAGTCGGTGTCATCAACAGCAGAGGAGAAACGGCCATGACCCAACTGGCCTCATACAGACATTTGTGCCTCCTGAGTTTAAACAAGGATGCTGGTGTACCTCAAAGGTGAATGGCTGGCGTGCAGCCTGGGGACACAGCAGGGTGCCACCAACACCGGCCAGCTAAATATTGGCTTCCCAATGTTGGATTGAGGGGCAAATCTTTAGGAAAATTCCAGTTCAAAGTGTCAATTCCAGTCCAAAGGGGCTGAAATTGAGTCCTGTGTAAAGTGCACATGGCACACATTCACCCAGAATAAGTGTCAGATTTCATCCATTTACAAATAAGTAAAAACAGATTTCATCATGGTTTAGATTATTGTCTCCACTTTTCAAGTAAAATTTAGAGTATTGTCTCCACTTTTCAAGTAATTTAGATTATTGTCTCCACTTTTCAAGTAAAAGTTTGGCATAAATTGGAAAGAGGATGAGCACAGGACATCATTTTACAAAATTAAACAAGGAAGAAAAAACTTGAGTTTTACAAAACTTTTCAAATATTAATGTCATTTGTAGACTATAAATAAATGAATAAATGAATTTTATTTGTTCATTTATTTATTTTTGTTTGTTTTTTGTTTTTTGAGGTGGCATCTTTCTCTGTTACCCAGGCTGGAGTGCAGTGGTATAATCTTGCTTCACTGCAACCTCGCCCTCCCAGGTTTAAGTGATTCTCCTGCCTCAGCCTCCCAAGTAGCTGGGATTACATGTGCCAGCCACCACACTTGGCTATTTTTTTTAATTTTTAATTTTTAGTAGAGACGGGGTTTTGCCATTTTGGACAGGCCCATCTCCAACTCCTGAGCTCAAGCAATCTGCCTGCCTTGGCCTTCCAAAGGGCTGGGATTAGAGGCATGAGCCACTGCACCCGGCCACATTTTATTTATTTTTAAATGTTACATTAGTCCTTTTTCCTGATGCTGATAAAGACATACCTGAGACTGGACAATTTACAAAAGAAAGAGGTTTAATGGACTTACAGTTCCACCTGGCTGGGGAAGCCTCATAATCATGGTGGAAGGCAAAGAGGAGTAACTCACATCTTACATGGATGGCAGCAGGCAGAGACAGAGCACTTGTGCAGATAGACTTTCCCTTCTAAAACCATCAAATCTTGTGAGACTGATTCACTGTCACAAGACCAGAATGGGAAAGACCCACCCCCATGATTCAATGACCTCTCACCAGGTCTCTCCCACAACATGTGGGAATTCTGGGAGCTACAACATGAGATTTTTATGGGGACACAGAGCTGAACCATATCAAATGCGTTTATCAAATGATCAACTTGGCTTGCAGGAAGTTACACAACTGATTATTGGAAACCCCAAGAGTATAAATTAAGAATCTGACGTTCAGGGCTTTCTCCATTTCCACATGGCAAATTTTGCTTTATGTACCTCTTGTGTTTACTCTTATTTTAAAGGCTAATATTATTATTCTTGTTTGCCTGCACCATGCTCCCCTGGACAAGTCCTTTATCCTACTTGTATTCTTCCTTAAGACCCTGAAGCTCTTTGGGGCCATTTCTTCTTGTAGAGCTTTATAACCACAGTTTGAAATTCTGCACAAGCAATGAAAAAGTATCTTCTAGGATTGTTTATAATTGAAAGACTTGGAGACAATTTCTTATCCTGGGTTGCTGAAAGATGCATATTGGTCTCAGAGTTGGAGTAAAAGCAGAGGGTGTCATGCCTGTGGCTGGACGAAGGGGCTGTGCTGTCCTGCTCCTCGGCACCTCTTCCATGAGGACCCCTGGCCTTCCATGGATACTCCTTCCATGCCAGGATCCTGAGAGTTCAGCCCCGTGAGGTTTCTATTCAGCACTTGTGGCCTTAGTGCAAGGGCAGAAAGACTTCCCTGGGGTGCTGGCTGTTATCCTGGGTGCACAGGGTGTCTGGGGATCCCCAGACTGGACGTCGTGGGTCACACAGAGCTCCAGCTTCCTAAAGGGCTTATGGTCAGACTACCCCGTAAGCAAGGCAGTGAGAACCAGTTTCCTGGCTTTCCATTCCCCGGTGTCATTGGATGGTGAGGTTTCATTAGCTTTAATGTGACACCTATTCAAGTTTATCACATGACCCAGCTTCAAGCTTTAAATAAGCTCTATTTCACAGTGGTCCAGGTTAAGCCAGTTCTGCAGATAGATGCTGTGAGCATGGGACCAGGTGACGGAGCCAGGTGTGTTATTTTGTTTTTCTTTTGCACTTCTTATTTTTACTGACATGGGTGCTATGAGGAAACTGGTTTTCTTCTTTGCCTGTGATACTGTTTAGGACACTCAGACGGTTTTTGTCTTTGTTTTGTTTTTCCCATCTATAAAGATTATTTCATTAAGGCATGTTCATACTCAGAAGACGCACCTGTTCTCTCAGATTTCCAAACTTTTATTTTAATTCTGTCTAATGAGTATATAATGTTGAGCATGTGAGGCTTTAAGCTGGGAGAAAAAGAAGATGCTCTCTGTGGCCTTCTGAGTCTGTGTTCTATAAGAGGGATGAGACACACCTGGGCACCTGTAAGGCAAGATGAAGAAAAGGACTGGGGCAGGAGAGTGCGCAATGCTAGGAGTGTGGCCAGACAACGCAGGCCGAAGCTGGTTCCCATGGAAGGGGGTTGAGGGTGGGGAGGAGGATAAGGCTGGGGCCTCGATCTGCATCTGGGGCAGGCTCCTCTGGAGGGCTTGGTAAGTACAGATGGCTGGGGGTCTCCCCGATCCAATCCCAGCTTCTGTATCCATTGGTCTGGATGGAGTTGGACAGTGTGTATTTGTAACAGGTGCCAGTTAACTAACACTGCTGGCCCAGAACTCCACTTCAGGAGCCACTTGGTTTTCGGGGTGCCAGGGCTCTGGTGACGAGGTTGGCCAGGTGCTCTTCTCAACCACATTCACTACCAAGCTCATGGACTGTGTGATTCTCCCTGGGGGCAGCTGATGATGGCTTCCTCTCTGGAGAAGACTGGTTCCAGACCTCCCAGTGCCTGGCTCTGGTGACCTCAGCCATCCACTGGTGTGGTCCTACTGGATATCCTGCTGAAAGCTCAGAGGTGGGCAGCCTTTCCGTCTCTCCTCACCAGCTCCTGAGGACAGCACCCACTGAGGCACTGGCCAGACCAAGAACACGCCATGGTGAGTGCTTAGGAGCGAGCCCCTCTTTTCCGAGACTTCTGAGGTTTCTTCCTCAGCCCTCAGCTATGTGCCAATCAGGTAACAGCTTTTTCCCTACTTGCAGGGAATTTGGTGGAGATAGAGATGACATCTCTCCAACACCCCTAACAAGTTGCCATTTGTGTCACTATCATTGGCACCTATGGCCTTAACTTTTACAAATTTCCTCTCCTGGGGTCACAGGTCCTCCAAGTCCCCTCTTCGTTTTTCTTTCTGCAACGCGAATACCACTTATAGGAGCAAAGTGCAGATTCAGCTTTGAGTGAGGTAGAGAAGGCACAGAATAATTCCTGGTCCAAGGGTCTTCCAGCCAAATTCCTGGCCAACAGCTACCTGAGAAAAGTTCTCTGACCAAGAGGGAGTGTCAGAAATGTCAAAAGAATAATACTTATCTGGCTTTCCACGTGTGCATGTGTGTGTGTTATGTGTGGCTGTAGGCTTCTGCAAGTATGTGTGTGTATGTGGGTGTGAGAATGTGTGTGCATTGTGAGTGTGTGTGTAGATGCATGTATGGGTGTGCACGCATGTGGGAGGATGAATGCAGACACAGGTGTGTGCACTTAACGCTGTAATTGTATAGTGCCACATCGTGTATAGATCGTTGTGTGGAGTGGGTGTGGAATGTGTCGTATGTGTGGGGAGGGTTATGCAGGGCATAGGTGGTGTGCACTCGCAGTTTAAATGTGGTGGTGCACTGTGTACTGTGTAATGGTATGAGGTGGTTGTACAAGGTGTGGTTGTGCAATTTGGGTGTAGGTAATGTGCACATGAGTGTAGGTGCTGTATGTGTACAGGGATGTATGTCTGTGTAGGATGTCGTGAATGGGTGGTGTGCATATGGGGGTGGCATACCTGTGGTTAACTTTGGGCCATGTGTGCTTAGGCCATGTGTGTTGGTGTAGATACAAGAAATGGGTGTAGTGTCCCTCGTGGGAGTGTGTGTGTTAGGCAGTAAGGTGTGTGCACTTGGGAGTAGCCGCGTTATGTGCCATCATGTGTGCATGTACAGATGCATGGATGGGTGTGTATGCAGTGTGGGAGGATGCATTGTAGCATAGGTGTGTGGGCTTGGGTGCAGTTGTGAATGTGCACAGGCTGTCTATGGTGTGTGCGATGGGTGTACAGGTGTGTGTGTATGTGGGAGAATGTTCAGGTGTAGGTATGTGCACTTGGAAGTCGGTGTGTGTGTGCACAGGTGTGCATGTGTGTGTGTAGGTGTGTGCATGGGTGTGTGTATGTGAGTGGGTGCACGTAGGCATAGGTGTGTGCCTGTGTGCACTTGGCTGTAGATGTGTGTGTGCATGGGTGCATATGTGTGTGTGTGTGTTTGTGCATGAGTGTGCCTGGGTACATTGCCTGTGTATGGTCAGTGTGCATGTATGTGTGAGTGTGTGTGTGTGGAGAAGCAGAGTTCCTAAAAGTTCGTGGGAAGGGAGGGCTTGAGGCATCACAGAAGGAAGGGTGCCGAGAGGCAGTACCCAGGTGGAGGAAGGCAGGTGCTGACTCTTTGGTTTTGGGGGGCAAGCAGTCCCTGTGAGAAGGAGTCCCCCTGGATGTGTACCAGCCGCACGCCCACTTCCCTCCACGGATGCCAGTCTGTGCACACCTCCGTGGCTACTGAACATAATAAGAATCCCCCACAGCCTCTATTGTACACCTCATGGGCACCCAAAAATGTCAACAACCTTGGGAAACAAATACGACAAAAGGATTAATTTATCTCCTGACATGTAATTAGGAGTCCCTCAAGCAAATTATGCATAGTTTAAACAAAAGTTCTCAGAAAAGCACGTGTGAACAAATTAAATGTGGCCACTCCATTTTTTGTCCTAACTCACTCTCCAACAGTGGCTTCTCATCATTCACATTAACAGAACGGTTGCAGCTCAGACCCCAAGACAGCGAGATCCCGGGAAAGCCAGACTCTGCGGGTCAGTCACACCTTCCTCTTCTTTTTAGTGTTTGTTCCTGGAAGGGCCATGGAAGAGCCATTTGGAAATGATCTTGGTGGCATGAGGCTTCCTATGCCATCCTCAGCGCTCCTCCCATTCTGACACTGGCTGGTGGGTCCAAGGCTCATTTCTGTCTCATCTCCCCCGGGCAAAGTGGACTCCTCTGGAGCAAGTCTTTAATGAGATCTTCCTGGGCCATTTTAGACACAGTTTGTAGATCCAGAGGTTGATCCACGCCCCGACGGGCTCTCGGTCTGTGATTCATACTCACTCATCCTTCTAGGAAGGGAAGGCACAGTGTCCGGGGTGAAGGGAGGTGTGAGGGTGCCAAGGGCCTTTTCTAACCTTCTGGTTTTCTGAGAGCCTAGGAATCAGGTCTGGTCTGGGATTGGAGCAATCATTGCAACTCCAAGTTTTTTTTCTTTTTCTTGTCCAAGTTAAAAAATGTGTTAAGGTCTGGGGGTGATGGCTCACGCCTGTCATCCCAGCACTTTGGGAGGCAGAGGCGGGAGGATCACTTGAGGTCAGGAGTTCGAGACCACCCTGGCCAACATGGTGAAACCCCGTCATTGCTAAAAATACAAAAATTAGCCAGGCGTGGTGGCAGGTGCTTGTAATCCCAGCTACTTGGGAGGATGAGGCAGGAGACTCTCTTGAACCCGGGAGGCGGAGGTTGTATTGAGCAGAGATGGTGCCACTGCACTCCAGCCTGGGTAATAAACAGAGATTCTGTCTCAAAAATAAAAACAATGTGTAAAGTACGAAGAGGAATCTGAGAACCAGCACTACAAATTCTCCTGAGGAAGAGGAAGGCCCTGCAGCTGCTGTCCTTATGCAAACAGATCCCTCCAGCGATGCCCAGCACACTCTCCTCCCAGGGCGGCCTCCACACCGAGTCCCACGGCTGTCGGGCAGGGGCTGGACTTTGCCTGGCAGATCGTCACAGATCTGTCAGCCCCGTGAACTAAGAAGTCATGCCAGAGTTTCACCAGAGCTTCCTCCTTATTTTTTTTATTTTTTTTTTATTTTTGAGATGGAATTTTGCTATTGTTGCCCAGGCTGGAGTGCAATGGCATGATCCCAGCTCACCACAACCTCCACCTCCAGGGTTCAAGCGATTCTCCTGCCTCAGCCTCCCCAGTAGCTGGGATTACAGACATGCACCAACATGGCCAGCTAATTTTGTATTTTTAGTAGAGATGGGGTTTCTCCATGTTGGTCAGACTGGTCTCAAACTCCTGACCTCAGGTGATCTGCTCGCCTCGGCCTCCCAAAGTGCTGGGATTACAGGTATGAGCCACCATGGCTGACCCAGAGCTTCCTTCTTCAACTCCAAGAGGTGTGAGCTCTGCACGCTGGCATCTCCCCTGAACTCATACACCGGAAGCTCACAGCCAAGGTGCTGGTGTTAGGAGGTGGGTGATGAGGCCATGGAGGTGGAGCTCTCTGGAATGGGATTCATGCCCTATAAAACAGCCACAGAGAGCTCCCTTGCCCCTTCCTCTGTGATGCCACAGGGAGAAGGTGCCGCCTGTGAGCCAGGAGGCCACCCTCATCAGACACCGAATCTGCAGGTGCGGTGAACCTGGACTTCCAGCCTCCAGAAGGGTGAACAATCAATTTCCGTGGCTTCCAAGTCACCCAGTCTGAGATATTTTGTTATGGCAGCTGAGTAGACTAAGACGGAAGCCAGCTGGGGTCCAGTTAGGAAGGGGCAGCCTGCACCGGAGGGTGCGAGTTGTGCAGCAGGTGACTGGAGCACTGCAGACAGGGGAAACTGGATAGCCCTGGGATGACTGACTGTGGGCCACCACCAGCCCTGGAGGCTAAGAGGTATCACCAGAGCCCAGGAGCTGTGCCCTGCAGCCAACAGAAGGGCCACAGAAAGGATTCATTTTAGTGAGGAGCCTGATGTGAGCTGCAACCACAGAGCAGATAGAGCCACTGCTGGGAATGCCACCCTTGAGGGGCAGAGACAGCCTGGACTCTCCCATGCCCCCTTCCTGTGCTGCCCATCAGCCAAACCTTACAGAGGGCCAGCGGAGGAGGCACCTGGGCCGGGCAGTCTGCACGGGTTGCCACCCTGATGTGCAGAACAGAGCAGAGGCAGGCTAGGGACAGCAGGACTGGAGGCCTTGGCCAAAAGATAGGAACAAGCCCCCAGCACCTGCCAAAGTGTGACCCATAGGGCCCAGTGCAGGGACCCTGCGAGGCAGCATGGCACTCCCTGCTTGTTGAGCAGGCCACCCCCCTCTGTCCTCTACCTCTCCCTCCACCTCACGGAAGAGGTGGAATCTCTCCTTCAACCCATGTGGGTCAAGAGTCCTTAAAAATGTGACCAGCGGTTCCCTAGAGGGCTCCAGGAAGGACAGTTCTGAGATGTCCTCCTTGGGCCTGGACTAGAATGTAAACCCCATCCCGCTCATATCCATAGGCTCAGCTCAGGGACCGCACAGTGTATGGGCCCTGCTCACGTCCACAGGCTCAGCTCAGGGACCACACCACGCATGGGCGGGCTGCTCAGTACACCTTGGGAACTGGCTGCACTTTGAGCTCTCACCTCGTGTCACAAAATGTCCTTGCATCACTGACCCCTGGCCTGAGCCACTGGCTGGAACAACAGCTCGCTGCTCCTCCTTTGTGTTCAGGAACTTCTGGTAGCAGTTCTGGAGAAGAGTCCTGTGGAGGCCCAAGGGTCCCTGCCTCCTGCCTTAAATTTGACTAAGTTCAGATGATATTTTAACTCCACCAAGCAACAATCCAAAACAACACATTTGCTCGATCACGTGCAGTGCTGGGTTAATAAGCTTATGCTATTCATTAATATCATGCTAAAGTGTGGTGTGTATACACAGTGGAGTACTATTCAGCCGTAAACAGAATGGGATCCTGTGACTGGCAACTACATGGATGGAACTGGAGGACATTATGTTAAGTGAAATAAGGCAGGCATAGAAAGAAAAACTTTGCATGTTCTCACTTATTTGTGGGAGCAAAAAATTAAAACAGTTGAACTCATGGAGACAGAGAGTAGAAGGATGGTTCCCAGAGGGCGGGAAGGGTAGTGGGCTGGGGATAGATAGGAAGTGGGAATGCTTAATTGTACAAAAGACAGAAAGAAGAAATAAGAGTTAGTACTTGATAGCACAACAGGGTGACTAGAGTCAACAGTGATTTAATTGTGCATTTAAAAATAACTAAGAGTACAGCTGGATTGTTTGTCACATAAAACATAAATGCTTGAGGCCATGGATACCTTATGTGCCCTGATGTGCCCTGATGTGATTATGCTCATTGTATGCCGTACCAAAATATCCCATAAACTTCATACACAAAGACACCTACTATGAACCCTCAAAAATTAAAAAAAAAAAAACCACACACCAATAAACAAAACAAAAAGGAAGAAGAGAAGAGCAAATATTAAAAGATCGTGGGAAGAGCTGGGAGAGTTTTACCGTCATTATAGCGGGTGGAGGAGGGAGATCTCTGGCCATTTGGAGATGGGAAGGCAGTTCCACTCAGCAGGATCAGCCTGGGAAAGGCTTGGAAATTAGATGAAAAAGGCAGCCCCACAGCTGTGGATGCAAATCCCGACCCACCCACGCCTGGCAGCGGGCGGCTGTGCCAGAGTCAGCCAGGACAGAGAGGGTGACAGGAAAATCCTTGTCCAGGTATCTGCATTTGGGCTGGGAGGGTAGGGAACCTCTGCTAAGTGCTATCAAAAAAGAAAAAAGAAAAAACAAAACAAAACAAAATCATGAGAAACAGCAGTTCCACATAATTCCAAACCACCCGACGCACAAGCACCTTCCAGGCCTGAGCACGCGCCCCTTGTTAATGCCACAATGAAAATCAAGTCGGGAAACGCTATTGACAACAAAAACAGGGCCAGCTCTTTGGTACAAAAGAGAAGAGATTATTTCACCACTCAAAGAAATCCGTGAGAAAATTTGGCAATGTTCTACAACGACCAAGAGCAGAAACAGTCTAGAGTATCTCTAAATGTGATATACACACGGGAAGAAACCAGGCGAAACAGACCAAAGAAGGCCTACCTAGAACCCCAAGGGAGTCATTTTGACACTCCCATTTCAGAGAGGCAGGGAGAAACTGCCTTGTGTCCTGCATCCAGCCTTTGCCATTCCTCCGCTTTCCGCGTGAGCCTCAGTGCTCAGCCTCATCACGGACCCTGAGGAGGGGAGAGGATGGAGCAGACGCTGCCCAGACCACCTTCAGGACCAAGACCCTGGGCCTGGATGCAGATTCCCCGGGGTCTTCAGTGCTTGGGAGAAAGACATGGACAGGTTTCACAGCTGGCAGCCAAGTGCGAAGGCCAGAGGGGCTCCAGCTCATACGAAGGGACTCTCCTCCCCTGTGCTCGGCAGGCAGAGAAATGGAGGTTCAGGTGCAGGTTCAGGAAGTAGCAGAATCAGTTTCAGAAAAGGCTGAACACTCCACAACAGGCCTGGTCGATGAAGTCGGGTGCCAAGACTCAGGAGGGGACATTTGGGTCAATGCACTTGAAAACCTCGAATTCCCATATCCTCTGAGCCCTTTGGGGCTCCAGAAGCAACCCCTCCATTCTGTTCAAAGCCAGCACGCTCATCTTGATCTAGGCTGGTGCAGAGGTTTCTCTGCTTTGCAGGGAACACACACAGTTGCACACGTGTGCACACATGCATGTTCACACACACACACACACACACACACACACACCCCTCCCCTCTCTAACTTGTCCTGGGGTGCTGAGCCTGCCCAGAGAGGAAAATGGATCCCCATCCCCAACAAGGAGCTGCAGGACCAGCCAGCAGGCACTGGCCTGCACACGGGACCAGATCCCAGCGGTGTGGGGGCAGGGGGGTTGGAATCTCAACTTAGATACGGGGAAGATTTCATCTGAATAGGAGCCCTGTCCCAGGAAGTCACACTGAATGCCCTGGCAAAGACCCCAGGGGACCGTGCTAATATGCTGCCATATGGGCTATGGAAGGCTTGGGAAAGCAATGGTCCATGCTTAGTGGAGTAGAAATGACAGTCTCCAGGGCAGATGGCGGAGGAGGGATCAAAGGCTGAGAGAAGCGGGCACATTAGAGTTGACACAGCCCTGTCTGACGACCCATCCAGGGAGGGGGCAGCTCCCCGGGAGGGGTCTGGGACACTGCACCAGTGGGATACGGGATGTCCCAGGAGAGAAGGCTCCATGGAGAAGCTCCCCGTCACTATCTGCTCCACACCAGGCCGCTTTCAGGAGGCTGTGTTGTTTCCCAGCTGGGACCCCTGACAACCCCAGGTAAGGGGCTGGGCGGTGGGGCTTAACTCAGCAGCCTACTGGATGCACTTAGCACAGGCGGGGCCAGGCTGGAGCGAGGGCCAGGAGGGCCTAAGCTGCAGATAGCCATGGGGATGGTAAGTGCACCGGCTGGCATGCGGGGCCGGACAGACAACAAGGGCATGGCTCACGCTGCACCATGAGAAGGAAAGGCAGAGTGAGCCCAGAGCTGCGGCCACTGTCCCAGGCCAAAGTCACCATCACCATCCCTTGCTCAGATTCTGGGCCTGCGGCTATTTTTAGGCCCAGTACACATTGAGGGAGAGGTGAGTGCCCCTGGGGCAAGCCCTGCAGGGCTCCACGGATGCAGGATCCAGCGGTTCCCCCGATCTTGCCAGGAGACCTGAAGAGCCATCCTTGAGGGAAGAAAAAGACTCAGGCATTGGGAGGGTGGATCTCCACAGGGCTTGAGCTGAGCCTGATCGCCAGGGACCTAACAGCACAGGGGCTTCCCTGTAGGAGCCGAGGCCTGAGGGTGCCAGATTTTTAGGACAGAGCCCGGTTCAGAGTCTGCTCAGAGTGAGTCTCCTGCACCCACGGGCCCACGCAGTGGTGCTTCCCACACTGCAGACAAATGACTGGAGTGCGGTCCTCTAGGCCCCACTCTGGTTCCTTGGCCTGCATCAGATGACCCGTGACGGTGGGGTAGGTCGAGAGGAGGCCTCTGGTCCAGCCAGGATGGAAAATCCAAAACAGCACTGCAGAATGGGTGTCTGTGCAGAGACAAGCACCCTCTTCGGATCTGAAGGCCTCAAGTTAATTCACAGCCTGACTTCTACAGAAATCAGATATTTCCAGAGCACAATAATGGGCCACTCTCAACTCAACCCAGCAGTAGGCCTATCTCCATGACAGTAGCTGAGGTGATGTCTGCTAGAGCAGATTAAACTGAAATCAGGCAGGGGGCATGTGGCCCCTGATTTCATAAATGCATTGTTTTCTATCCCTATCAAAAAGGAGGCCCAGCGGCATTTTGCCTGCTGGAAAGAGAGAGGGTGTGCATTTACGGTCTTACTCCAGAGCAGGGCAACTCCCAGTCTCTCTCATCTTACAGTGTGGAGAGGACTGGCCTGTCGGGCCACGCCACATCGGAGAGCACGGCCTTGGTCCACTGCATCCAGACATGCCCATAAAGCAGATGAACTTGATGACGGGGAAGGCTGGGGCAGGCACGTGTACTCTGGAGGGTGGGAGGGCTTCCCAATGAAGATGAAGGGTCTGCACATTGGGGAACACTGTAGTGCCTGGTAGTTTGGGGCATGTGGGAGCATCCCTTTCAAAGCCAAGGACAATTTGTTGTATCTGAACCTCCCATCATCCAGAAGGAAGCACTGTGCCTGGCCAGTCTCTCCCCATTCTGGAGGCTGTGTGCCTCGTACCTGGGAAAGAGGCACTCTGAGTGGGGCCCAGAGGGAAAGCAGGCTCCTTGGATCTGATTGTACTGCAGTGTCCTTCCATGTGTGCCCTAGGAGCTGGCAGAGCCTGGGGGTGAGTGGGACCTGTGGTGAGAAGCCACACCACGTGGAACTACATTAGGACAAGTGGGATAATCTCATCACAGACTAGAGGGCTTGGGACTCCACCTGCCTCCTACCACAGCTGCAGGAAACAGCTCCTGGTCTGCTGCTGTGCCCTGGTAGAGGTGGAGGTCTGACATCAAGGTCCCAGAGCTGCAGTGAGCTGCCCTCTGTCCTACTCACCAACCCACCTGTTTGGCAGACCCAGAGACAATCGTGGGAAGATGAGAGTGACCCACTGGTATCAGGTGCGAGCAAGGCCATGGGGCCCTAGAGGGCTGCACAGCCGGTAGCCTAGGCTCCCGGGTCTGTGTCCCTGGCACACTCTGCTCACATCCATGGCCATGTGGAGAGAGGCTGGTGGAGAGAGGCCAATGGGGAAGATGGAAGGGTGGGCTTCCTTCATGGAACGTGGATGTAGTCCCAATGCCCAAACCAAAAGGGACTGCAGCCACCCTACAGCCACCCTCAGAGGTGGCTCAAGAGCAGCTGGGAGGGGACATCTCCCCAGTGAGCAGAGCCTCAGGCAAGGTGCCTGATTTCTGATTTGCGTGGAAAGCAAAGTGGCCCGAGGTGAGGATCTATGTGGATGCCTGGGCAGTGGCGAACAGCTGGTTTGGCTGAGTCATCGTGTGCTGGTGGAGGAAATATTGGAAGACTAGATACACAGAAACTGGGGCAGGGCCACGCAGATGGACCCGCAGGATAAGGAACAAGGTGTGAAGATTGTTGCATTGTGTGTTCACACACACTCAAGAGCATCCGGCACTCAAGGGACAGTGAAAACTCAGACTAGGAGAGCGACTCCTGTACTCAACATGGGTTGTGTGCAATGGGCTCATGGATGGAATGGCCAATGGAGGAGGGGTGAAGGCTCAGCATGGACCCAACAGCCTGTGCTCTTACTCAGTAAGGCCCATGAGGTTACCCCTGCTTCCTGTGTCCAACCTGCCAATAAGAGACCAACACTGAGTCACTGACACGCATCAGCCCTCTAGGAGACCAACTGCACACTTGGTGTCCAGGCAATGGCATGGGAGTCCTTCCAGCCTTGGGACACAGATTCTCCTTGCCTGGGGTTAAGGCGTCTTCTCAGTGGGGACCTGCTTGTCCCATTCGCAGGACATGAGCCAGCACTGCGAGCTGGGTCTTTCCAACTCTATCCATTGTCTGGGCATCCCAGTAACATTGCATCAAACAAAGGACCCAACTTATAATAAAATGCAGCATGGGCTGCGGCATGGGAACCCCTGATCTCCTCACAGTCTACCTGCTGCTACCCGACGGAGTGGGGAGCAACCTTCCACAGGTGCACTGAGACCCCAGCTCTGAGGTGCCCTGGTGGGGATGCCCTGCCTCCAGGACAGTGCATGCTCATCGCTGAGAAGCAAGTGGAGCCTCATCCTCCATCATGAGGCCTCAGGGACCTGGAATCTTGGGGGAAGAAAGCAGGTGGCCCTTCCCACCCTCAGTCCTGGTGGCCAACTTGGGGGTTCTGTACCTGTTGCTCTCCACCTGTGGGTTGTGTGGGTTCGGAGCTCCTGGTCCACAGCGGGAGCTGCTTCCATGACAGGAGGACCATCCAACATTAAGGTTTAAGGGCTGCTCTGTGCACTTTGGGGTCCTCATGGTGAGGCACCACCAAGCGAGGAAGGAGTCACCCCTGGGCAGGGACCATCGTTCCTGATGAGCAGGAGGAGGTGGGACTGCGGTGACCCTGTGGGAGCCGGAGACCGTCCTTCTGCACTGGGCCATGCCACAGGTTCCTCTTCACAGTTGCTTGGCTAAACCGCACAGTAGGTGGACCTGTGCAGTGACAGGGTGAGGACAGCTTGACCACAAGCTGGGCCCCCACCAGACTTTCAGGGATGTCAACGGAGGAGGAAGAGACTCTTCAATGGGTGTAGAATAATCTGGTTGTCGCAGAAAGGCTGTGTTTCCCCTGCTAAGCTTTCTCTTCCCGGCTTTGCCAGGCAGAGCCGAATCAGCACTGGGACAGAACTGCTCCCGAGGGAGCTGATGTCACTGGTGGAGGGGCTGGACCTGAGCAGGGCCAGGGTGGACTGCAGCAGACGCTGTGCTGTGCTCATCCGTCTCAAGTTTGCATCAACTGCTCAAGAGAGGAAAATGACACTTAACATGCAAAGAAATCGAGGAGCAGAGAGAAGGTGACCTCGCGGTTAGGAAGTGGGGGCAGAGGTTAGACCCTGGCCATCCAGCTGTGCTGAGCAACACCGAACCCTGGTGCCTCTTGACGCCTCACCCTGCTCCTCTCCCTCCTCCATCCCCCATCCATTCCCCGCCATCATCATCACCCCATTGATCCATTTCAATGGAAACTGGAATTTGTAAGTCCAGTCAAACGTCTTCAGTGGCTTTTATCACCTGTAGGGCAAAATCAGAGCCCTCATCTTGGCAGAAGACCCCAGGTTCTGTCCCCCACCCCCACCACCCGCATGGTGCTGCTTGAGGGTGCTGCTCCCTGGTGCTGCTTCCTGCTCTGGGAAAGCCTCTCCCCGCCGCACACCTGGATGACGGCTGCAGGAGGTTTCCCCAGATAAGGGTTCTGCGGAGCCAGAGTCCCTTCCTGAAGCCCCAGGCTGAGCCAGATGTTCCCTGTGGGGCTCGCTCTGAGGCTGTGCCTCTGCGTAACAGAGTCATTTGTCTCCGAGCCGACCGCTCCACAGACCACGGCCTGCACAACCACGCCTCTTCCTCCCCACAGTGGATCCCCAGTGCGTGCACACAGCAGTGCCCCAGACCTGCTTGTTGACCTGAATTGAACGGCCAGCCACCAGAGTCAACGTGAGCCAATGTGGCACAGGCTCCCTAGTGTGCGGGAGAGGGCTCTCCGCGCTTAGAGGAGACCAAGGTCTTGTCTGGCTGCACACAAGGTCTCGTGAGAGTGTGCTTTGGGTGAGAGCCTATGGACGGGAAGGGTTTTTGACCAAGGAGCAGGGGCAGGGGAGTTTCTGATGGGTAAACACCACAAGCAAAGCAAAGGGAAGAAGCAGCCCTTTGCCAGGCAGGCGTCTGGGCAGATGCAGGCCGGCGCACTGTGCTCCTCCTCCTGGCGCAAGCATCTCCTTTCCTGCCTGCCCCGCGCTAGGGCTCCATGGATCCCCAAACACTCTGGCTTCAGAACTGCTCCAGGCAAATGCGTGGCATCATTCATAAGGAGGCAGCGTCTTGCGGTGCTGAGACCGAGCCCCTGTCTGCTTCCAGATGTCACTTCCAATGCCAGCCCTTCCGCATGATAGCTCTGTCACCAGGAGCGCTCAGGCGCCTCCACTCTGCTTGTGCCTCTAAAGCACACCTGCCCCGCCCGCCTGGATCTGCTGTCAATAGCTGTCGGGCGTGCAGTGTGCAATTTGGGACTTAGGAAGCATTGATACATGGTCCTTACTCTGTACGATCATTAGAAATATTGACTTCAAGGGCAACTTATGATAAACTCAGGAGCATCTCATTTGAAAGATAAATAAGCTGCCAGCACCTCCGATGTTTCAGCAGAGGCAGGAGGTAGAAAATATGTTCAGCAGAAGGAATAGGCCACGGAGAATGTCAACAACTGAGTATCCCTCATTGTGCCTCGGACCATTTACTTCGAGTAGGAACTGATGCTGTCTCCAATCGTCGGTCGTATTGTTCCTTTGGTTTTCCAGAAAACAGACACCCAGGGAAGCTTGAGGAGGAGCTCTGCTTGGGGACGAGCCCCCCAGGCTTCAGGACGTTGTGGATGCTAGCAGTGGCTTTTCAACAGCTCAGGCAGGGCGGTACCCAGGAAGAGCAGGGCAGATGGATGGGTGGATGGGAGCGCAGGGCCCTGTGCCCAGACGCACTGCCTGGCGGCTGGCATCTGGGTTGTGCTTGGTTTCGTAGAGTTCCAACCCTATTAAGCCCGATTGGAAGGTAGTTAGTAAAATGAAGTGTTGCGAATTATCTCACTAACTTGGGACGTGTTGGTGGCCAATTGAGATAATTTAAATCCTTAAGGAAAATTTTGATCCCTAATTACATTGAATCACTTTATATTCAAGTCCAACAAATAATTCTCAACTTTCTTCCCCCTTTGCATACATGGAAGTGCAATAATAACAACTATAAAGTAGGCAAAATTTAAAACAGAGGATTTTTCTGTCCTTATGTTTAGAAATGTGTGTGGAAAAGATTAGATTCTGCAAAGTGGCAAATGGCTGAAAGATGTTCTTTGGAGATCACTTTTCCAGTCCTGGGAAGCATGCGGAGAGGAATGGGACCCCCAGCCTCTACTGCTCCCGGGCAAGGGCAGTGTGCGAAGACATGGCAGGGCACATCCCCATAACTCACGAAGGGTAAACACCACGATGCTAGATGAGGACTGCACCACATCCGCCTCTCACTGAAGCAGGAGGAAGATCATCTCTTTTCCTTTTTCTCACTTATAGGGGGGTGCACTCCCCAGTCTCCAATTCTTTGGCTGCTGTTAGTTGTTGTTGCCGCTGCTTGCATTCTGGGGATTAAAATGAAACACACGTTCCAAACCATGAAAGGCCAGCAGGAAAGAGAGAAGGTCCACAGACTGCAGTCTGAGGATTTGATGAACTGGTTCCTGAACTTTTGGAGGAAAATCTGAGAAGGGAAAGCCGGTTAAAGGGCCAGGGTTCAGCAATTCAGGCTTCTTGGGGAAGCAGCTCTCCACTCGCACGGTGCCCTGTTCTGGACAGCAGAGGAATAGGACTGCCCTCCCAAATGCCCAGGAGGGTGTGGCTGTGAATAAATTCTGCTTGAAGCTCCATTGGCCTGAGGGCCAGGCACACCCTGGACATAGAGCGTTGACCCAGGCGAGGCCGTAGACACCTGCAGGGACAGCCTAGAACTAGCCTGGGGAATGGAAGCGTCCTTGTGCCTGACCTCTCCTGCACCTGTTTGTACGAACTCCAGTGACAACTGGAGTGGGAGTTATGGCTACATTCAGCTGGGAGGGCCTGGGTCTGGCCAGGGGCCATTAGACCAGGTCAGTGCTCTGTGGGCTGTGGCCAGAGGCACCTTGACTGGGGTTGCTGTCCCCATCCTCATCCTCCTCCACTTGCTAGGCCCACTTAGTGAGGTGCCAAAGGTGAAACAGCCAGAGAACTTCACTTGTCCGCAACAACCTTAGAGTCAGGTGCACGTGGGGGAAAAGCCATATCATCAGGTAACTTCATACAGTTATAAACTTAACAAGTGCTTGGGGCCAAAGAGAGAGATGGTCTTTCAGTCATTCAACTAATATGTACGCCATGAGGTCTGAGCCAGAAGCGGAATTCCTTGGACAGGTTTTGCTGTTCTCCACGCCTGTGTTCCCTCTGGGCCTAGAGGTTTCTTTTTAGTCTGCCCTCATCCCCCATTTTTCTCTTCTCTCTCCTCATGCAAGTATTTCTTGGAAATTTCAGCAAGGATTACATGCCTTCTACCATCTGCCCAGACACTCCCAGAATACAGTAGAAAGCTGTTTGAATGCATGGCTAGATGTGCAAGTTCAGAAGTGCACTATCCACTGAGTCTTCTGAGGGACGGTGAAGTGTGTGAGCCAGCCTCGATTCTTCATTTACATCTTTTCTACTTGCAAAAGGACACCCTAAACCATTACCGCAAACTTGCAGACAGCACTGGGGAACACGTCTACAACAGCCTTTTCACCAGAATGCAGTTTCATATTTTAAGGCATACATTTCATAATTGTGGTATGTATGTGTGTATAGCTATATATTATTGTTATATATGGTATATGTACATATTTCTCTCTCTCTCTCTCTATATATATATACACACACACATATACATATACCAACTTACCAACAATAAAAATCCCATTAGTTTCTCATCATTACCTATGAGAACTATAAACCCAAGTTTGTTGTCGAGGGACCTGTGAGGTAGGCACACAGCTCTGTATGCATTCCTTTGTATCAAAAAGTTTAAGGAACAGTGGACTGTATATGGCTCAATTAGTTAATCATGATGAAAATGTTTGCAAATAATTAGCATGTATGGTGTTCTTTCCATTAGTTTTGAATTCTTCTTGCTTTGAACACCATATGTCACACTGTGGCAAGTGGTGTGACTTGGAGGGAAGAGTGGGATTTTCAGGGTCAGAAAGTCTTTGAATATGTCCTGGGGAAAGTGTGTGTCCTGGCTCCCAGGGTTCCAGGGAGAATTTACACAATAATGGGTGGAAAGTGCTCTGTGCAGTGCCTGGCACGAAGCAGACACTCAGTGCGTGGTGGCTGAGATGGCAGTGACTTAAAGTTGTTGGCTCAGTGTTATTCAGAGAGGGTCCTGATTGGCCAGTCCACCCTCACCACCCATCAGTCCTCTGTGGAACATGTGCTGTGAGCCTGGCACCTGTTGGATGCTGTGGATGCAAAGGTGAATCATACGCATCCCTACAACACTTGCTACTAGTGAGGCGTGGTCATGGAGACATAACAACGCAAGTAGAACACAACGTTGCAGAGATAACAATGCAAGTAGAGCGCGACGTTGCAGAGATAACAATGCATGCAGAAAACGAAGTTGCAGAGATAACAATGCATGCAGAAAACGAAGTTGCAGAGATAACAATGCATGCAGAAAACGAAGTTGCAGAGATAACAATGCATGCAGAAAACGAAGTTGCAGAGATAACAATGCATGCAGAAAACGAAGTTGCAGAGATAACAATGCATGCAGAAAACGAAGTTGCAGAGATAACAATGCATGCAGAAAACGAAGTTGCAGAGATAACAATGCATGCAGAAAACGAAGTTGCAGAGATAACAATGCATGCAGAAAACGAAGTTGCAGAGATAACAATGCATGCAGAAAACGAAGTTGCAGAGATGTGAACGGGATGGCCCATTCCCCAAGCATCCCTTCCTTCTAGAAGCAACTTCAAAAGTGCTGAACATACCTCTCCCTGGTGTATCCCCTCCATCCTCACCCATCATCTAAGCATCAGGAGTGGGGCCCTCCCTGGGTTGGGAGGCCAGGATCTCCTGGGTGAGACTCAAAAACACCCTCTCACCCACACTCCCAATGTTTGTGAGAGAAGGTGGTGATAGGGAGGGAGGAAAGAGAGGTTTCCACTGACTCCTACAGCCAGAACTCGAGGACCGTAGGGGACGCTGTGGAGCCTGCGGAAGAGCCTGAAGTGTCCTGGGGGAGCCGCCACTTGACATCTGTGTTTGAAGCTTTAAAAGCTCTAGTTTTGGTTCTGTTTCTCCCTGAGGTTATCTGAATTGGCAGGACTGCAAGCACACATGAAATCTGCAACTATTGAGGTTTTTCCCCTGGTCTCCTAATCCTCCACACGGTCAACACTGCATGGGGTGGGGCTGGCAGCAGGACGAGAGGGCCAGGCTCTCCCCACAGCAGGGGAGCCTTAGGTCAGAAGATACATGTCTAAGCATCCTCAATCAAGCATGCTCGGTAGATGTGAGCACGAGGGTCTTGCTGCAGGAACCAGGACATCCGTGAATGCAGGGACCTGGGAAGGGTGGAGTGTCAACTCTAGGAACGTGGGCTGTTGTGCAAGGCACAGTTGCTCCTCTTGCCTTTCACAGAGAAGGAATGCCTGGCTGGCACGGGGAGCTGTGTTCCAGAAGTCGCCAGACTGCTTCTCCTCCCACAGCCACTTGAGGTGGAGCTTTGCTCTGGCACAAAGTTGCCGGTTGTCTCCTGATTTGACCACGTTGATGCCGGCCCTGTAGATTGCAACTGGGCTGGTCTCAGGAATCCTAACTCACCGCTAGCTTCCAGGGAAAGGACATTTTTCAACCCTCTGGAGAGTCTGAGTGCGGACAGCTCACTGGCAGGAGATCAGCATTCTGGTGACCCGCGAGGCCAACTGCCACATACACTGTTCCCGCATGTTGTGATGTTGGGAACTGGCCTGGGGAGGCCTGGGCTCAGGATTGGGTGAGGACGAGGACCGGCCGGGGAGACGGAGGAAGGTAATTTGGTGTTTTAGAAAGGAATTCGATGTGGTCTTTTTCGGTCTTTGCTTTTCTCCTTAAAAATCCATCCACAGAAGCATCATCATGCATGCAGCCAAGAGCAAAGGAAACAGCGTTTTGCAGCCGACCAGCCTTTTGATTCTGCAATAGAGCCCGATGGATTATGGCCCACTCAGCCTGCAATGCCATAATACTTTATTTCAACATGATATGACATCATTAAAGGCACTTTATGTTGTTTTTGTCTGTGGTTTGGAATTATGTCTGCTTAATCAGTTCCATGATGCATTCAACTTCCATGACACATCAAAGACTGATAAGGTTTTTATTTTTTTTTTAAACTTTGCTTGCTTAAAATGATTTCCCTCCAGATCAAGATGCAGAGCACAAAATATTAATCAGTTTAAATAAATATCAAGACTACCCAAATAATATGAATAATTGGCACGGGATCGTGCCTACTGCCCAGTTCCCAGCAGCTGGTCACGCTGGCACGAGGCTCTTCTCGACAGTCTCTGAGATAATGACTTTGGCATCTGCCGGCGAGTGCTTGTGACTGCCCACAGAATTTACAACTCACAAGTGGAAAACAGAGGCTCCAACAGAACTTTTTTATGCAAGGTCTTTGAAATTTATTAATGTAATGCAAACACGAGCCTTCCAACCCATTAAATTGTTGATGTTATGCGAGCCCACTCTGGAATTGCAGATCCTCATTAGCATTATTTGCATGTTAATCTGCATCTTTTTAATTAGTGATATTATTTATGCACATAATTTTCGCCTACTGGTGCCAAGGCTGAAGCGCATTAATTAATCTACTGAGATGCCAAACTGTTTATTTTCCCCCGTACTTTTATTTGTTTACATGGTGTTTTGGATTCAGGGAAAATAAAAAAGAGCCTGAAGAATAAAAGCAGAAAGACAAGATTAACTAAAAGCTCTTTTTGTTTTCATAATTTAAATTGTAATATTAGCCAAATGTTGTGTTTCTTCCCTTAGAGATCGGTTATTCAGTTACATTACCTTGATGTATTATTAAAATTTATAATGGACTCTGGAGGCTTCTGTTAGTTCTCTCCTTCATTTACAGAATCTACTCAATGTTATTTTAATCTTCCTACAACGCTCCCATGCATAGGCAATGATGAGCCATCCCTTGTGACTCCCCCGCGCGGCTCCACTTTGCACAACTGATAAACATTTAAATAAGCCTTTTCAAAAAAGAATAGCATGTAAAATTATTAACCATTGATGGAGTTAGCTACTGCTCAGTAATTCATCTTTCCTCAAAATAGGTCAATCGCAAAATGCATTTGACTTGGCGACACTGAGGCATTCTCATTCCTGCAAACGTAGTTACCAGGCATTATCCAGAACCATGTGTCCATTTGAGTACACGCATGCCGTACGCATTTTTAAAATGTGTAACTAAAAGTGTCCTGCACTATCTATGCTAAATACATACAATTTGGGAGCCAGGAAAAGGCCTAGAGAATGTACACCACTGGGCCTTGTAATAAATGACAACATAATTCAAAACCAGTGCTCATTCCAAAGGAATGAAAGTTAAAAATTCCATTCAACTAACCACGGTCACGCAATATCTATTATTTATACCACGTCGGACAGGGTATTCGCAGAGCAGTCAGAAAGATACACAAATAAGAGTTCATGTTATTAGTAGATGGGAATAACAATTTGTTTCCAGCATCAATTTATCAGGGATACAAGGTAACACCTTTGCTTCTCCACATCATATCTGCCTTCCAGAGAGCTACCCTCTGAATTCTTTCCAGTTGAACAGGACCTCATGTACCGCAAGTGACTAAAGCCATCAGGCCTGCCTGGAGTAAATCATAACCACGGCTCCTACTTTAATAAGATGGTTGCAATCTATTGGGCATGACGGCATGGGGGAGTGAAGTTAGACCAAGTTCCCTTCTGTTTGATGTTATTGGAACAGCACATAATCCTAGGCGGTGCTTCATCTGTCAAATAGCTTGGAGTCATGTGCTGGTTCCTGGTTCACCGAAGGGTCGAGAAGAGAGAATTGGCTGTGGTGTGCGTGGAAATTCAAGGGCAAGGCAGTGAGTAGGAAGGTCTCTGGGTACAAACCAGGAGCAGGAGTGCCTTGGTCAATGCTTTCCAAGAGGCCTGGGGCAATGGGACCAAAGGCACACGCCCTCATTTGTTGTGAGGCAGCAAATCTGAAATTATTTTTTATTAATTGACTTTTATTTTAAGGCGTAACAAATGCTGTTGGTAAAAGCTTAAAGACAAAGAATGTACCGTGAAAGCAAAGAACTTCTCCCTGGCCCCTGACTGAAGGTCTTGCTTATCTTTGCAGAAAATTCTATGAATATGCAAGCATCTCTCCAGTCACGGAAAACAGGAATACATTACACCTGCCCTTCTGCAGGTGTTCTTTCCAAGAAACAACAGGAGGTGAGCATCTTTCAAGCCGTGTTTTGCCTCCTGCAATTCTGGACTCTGTGGAGGTTTTGGTCGTAGACATTCCCAGGATGCAACCACAGTACAGCCCACTGCTGTAGGTGACAGGGGAACTCTAGGGAATGTGATCCCACCAGGGAATGACTTTGGGACTGCTGAGCTACACTCATTAACATTCTTCATTCTTCATGCCTCCCAGGGGATTGCCTGAGAAAATCATCCAGTATAGCCTGAATGGATCAACCAGTGGAAGACACAATTTCTGGTAATTCTACACATGGGTTTTAGACCGTTATTCCTAATATAATATCCATTTTGATGTAAGTGAGAACATGGAAAGAATAGACAACTCATATATGAAAATGTTGTGTTAAATACAAAACTGAAAAAAAGAAAGGTGGACTTCTAAGCACGTAGCTCGGCTAACTTTACAATGACTGTTGACCCTGGTGTTCTAGCTGACTGCAGAATGATCTCACCACACCTTGATCCTATAATCTGGGTTTGGCTTGATTTGAAGTTGCTGGGTCAGGTTGGTGGTAGAGTTGGGCCTTTCTTTAGGGTTGGACAGTTTAGAATTAATCTAGATATAAAACAACACCTCAGATCTCAGGAAGATTAGGTCTGACTCTCTCCTGATAGACCTAGAATCTTCTGGAGTTTCCTGTGGGGAGACAATCCTGAAGACTCTGGAATAAGAGGCCATGAAGTATAATTTTCCCTTCATCCATACTGTGGCCTGCCTGCTGTGGTCCTCTTTTGTCATTTGGCTAACGGGTGTTTTGCTTTCAACTGCTGATTGGGGGAGCCCACTATTTTCTCCGCATGCTATTTCATCTTCTTCTTTACTAGGATGATTACACTAGTGGACTATATTATTACATGAAATAGCCCAGTATCTTGTGAGAGGAATTCGCTTGTACAATGTTTAATCAACTGTATGAGCTATGTTAGTGGCATATTATATGTTACACTTTCTTCTTTTATTGACACATTTTTGGGGTTCTCCAGCAAATCATTTAACCCTGATTTCCTTATCTTAACCACCAACGGATTGAACCCGATATCTCTAAAGTCCCATACAAAGTCTTCTCTCCCTGCTCCTGCATGCATGCATTGTGTTCACAGCACCTACCTGGCCTCTTAGTCTCCGGTTCTCTAACCTCCTCCTACCCGAATCCACACTCCACCATGTCACTCAGTACATTCCTGTGCATCCTGGCATTGTTGGATAGAGGGAAGGGCTCCCTGCCCCTGGTTCTTGGCATGGTTCTTGCAAATTCTCAGCTTCACCACTCACAGGGTGAGACACGCCCACCTCTGCCCCAGCCCAAACAAGGGCAGCTTCCTAGGAGGCCATGTGGTTTGTGGCTGCCCTTCCTTTGTTTAGAGCAATGCCTGGAATCATATCCCTCCAGTCTACCAAGAGCATTTTCTCCACCTCACAAGTCCATCAGGATTGTCCAGAGAAATTTTGAAAATCACGGATGCCTCTTTCACCTGAAACAATGGTGATCCCATTGGTCTAGACTCAGAACCAAGCAATGATGTTCTCTTAACCCCTCAACTCGCGGAACCACCAACTTAGGGAAGTCCAGTCAGTTTTAGAAACAGCACAAGCTGTCTGTCATCCCAGCACTTTGGGAGGCTGAGGTGGGCAGATCATCTGAGGTCAAGAGTTCGAGACCAGCCTGGCCAGCATGATGAAAGCCCGTCTCTACTAAAAATACAAAAAAATTAGCCAGGCATGCTGGTGTGCATCCATAGTCCCAGCTGCTCAGGAGACCGAGGCAGGAGAATTGCTTGAACCCAGGAGCAAAGGTTGCAGTAAGCTGAGATCATTCCATTACATTCCAGCCTGGGTGATGGAGTGAGACTCTGTGTCAACAACAAACAAACAAGCAAACGAGCAAAAACAAAAACAGAAAAAAAAAAAAAAAAAGGAAAGAAAAGAAACAGCACAAGTATCATGAGCCATGCCCCACCATTCTGTGTTCCCTACACCATGCGCAGCCCTGCTTCTGGAAGCCACCCTGTGGGCTGTCCCCTGCCCCTCTGTTTCCCTGGCCCTCAGGAAGGCCATGAGTCCCCACACATAGCAGCGTGACTGGTCCCCAATAGGCCAACAATGACTCCTCAGAAAATGCTCTGGGCTCATTTGGTCTTTACGAGCAGGGAGGCACCTGTTGCCCTGAGTGAGAAGATGAATCTGATACTTGTTCCTCTTTGCATTTTCTAACGTTTACTTCAATGCTGTCTGCAAAGATCATAGCACATTTCACAAGCACGTGAAAGTGCACTTGGCAGCTGCGATCGTGCAAGGACAGTATTTCACTGACGTGAGATTGTGCTCTCTGCCCTCACACTCCAGCCCGTGCAACCACAACTGCGTCAAAGTTTCCTGCCCTCCTCCTCTCATTGACCCACCTGTGTTGACCCAGTCAACCAAATGAGCTTCAGCCCTAAACAGGATTCAGGATTTTCATCAAATGTTATGTTCCAGCATTTAAAAGTACGTAATAAAATGTGTACATCAGCTATGATGTTTATGTATGTGTTATAAACTTTTTTGAAAAAAAACTAGAGACTTTGAATCCCACGTGAGAAGGAAACTTGACCATCACATCTGGTGTCTGCCGGTGGTTTGGTCTGCGTTCATGCTTCTCGGATCCACACTGGCTTCATTGCTTTGTTAACACTTCTGTGGGGCTTCCGGGCACACGTTCGGCAGATGTTCCAGAGCCAGAGCCACCGTCAGACAGAAACCTCGCCCTCAGATTCCTGCTCACTCCCTCCGGGACCCCTAGAGCCCGTCAGACAGAAACACTCGCTCCCTCAGATTCCTGCCTCCTTCCTCCAGGGACCCAGGCCCGTCGACAGAAACAACTCGCCCCTCAGATTCTGCCTCACCTCCTCCAGGGACCCAGAGCCCCGTCAGGCAGAAACACTCGCCCCTCAATTCCTGCCTCACCTCTCCAGGGACCCAGAGCCCGTACGACCAGAACACTCGCCCCCCTCAGATTCCTGCCTCACACTCCTCCAGGGATCCCAGAGGCCCGTCAGGCAGAAACCCTCGCTCCAGATTCCTGTCTCACCTCCTCCAGGGAACCAGAGCCCGTCAGAACAGAAACACTTGCCCTCAGATTCCATGTCTTCACCCTCTCCAGGGATCCCAGAGCCCGTCAGACAGAAACCCTCGCCCCTCAGATTCCTGTCTCAACCTCCTCAGGACCCAGAACCCATCAGGCAGAAACCCCTCGCCCCTCAGATTCCTCCTCACCTCCTCCAGGGACCCAGAGCCCGTCAGACAGAAACCTTGCCCCTCAGATTCCTTCCTCCCTCCTTCAGGGACCGGAGCCCGTCAGACAGAAACACTCGCTACGATTCTGCTCACTTCCCAGCGGATTCCCAGAGCCGCCAGAACAGAAACCTCGCCCTTTCAGATTCCCTCCGTCTCCTTCCAGGGACCCCACGAGCCGTCAGACAGAACACTAGCCCTCAATTCTCGCTCACTCCTCCCAGGGGACCCAGAGGCCATCCAGGCAGAAAACCTCGCCCCTCAGATTCCTGGTTCACCTCCCTCCAGGGACAGCACGCCGTCAGACGAAACACTCCCCTCAGATTCCTGCCTTCACCTCCCAGGGATCCACAGCGCTCACACACGACAACCTCGCCCCTCAGATTTCCTGGTCTCACCTCCTCCAGGGGATCAGGAAAGCCCGTCAGACGAAACACTCGCCTCGCACTTCCTCGCTCACTCCTCCACGCGCGATCGACCCCATCCAAGGCAGCAACCTCGCCTCAGATTCCTGTCTCACTCCTCCAGGGACCAAAGAGGCCGCTCAAAAAACACTCGCCCCTCAGATTCCTGTCTCACCTCCTCCAGGGACCCCAGAGCCATGAGTGTGAGGAACTGCTTCATTCTCACTTATCCGTGGATGTCCAAGTTCCAATGGACAGCGGTTTTTGGAGGCCCGGGGGCCATGGGCAGAGGGCCCGTGAGCTTCTTGGCAGTAGATCAGGCATGTGTCAGCCCGCAAGGCTCACACCAGCAACCAGTTGTCTGTGGCTGAGTGGCTGAGCACTGTGGACATGTCATACGGGAGCAGCACTACGCAGATGTCCATCCTGGCCAGCTGGTGGTCAGAACACCCTCGCTGCCACTTAGAAACAAATGGCAGGCCCCCTCCGGTCCGTACGTGAAGTCTGAAGTGAGCCCCAAAATGGACTGGGTTGAGAACCTACAAAGAATCCTTGGCTAGGCACATAAAGGAAGACAAACTGGATGTCTAGTGGGTAACTTTGTAATTACCAAAGGATTTTCCATTTTGTGAAAATGCTTGTTCATGTCGTTTCTTCACTGTTTCCTTGTTCATGCCCGTTCACTAATTTTTCCGTTGTTCACCGTGTTCCAGGCACTTGTTGGGAGCTGGGACCTGGATAAACAAGACAGCATCTCTGCCCTCAAGCACTTCTCTAGGTAATGGCATTTTGAAGTAGGTGATATTTCAAAGGGGATGCATCACAGTCTTTTCGGGAACTAATATTACACAAATTAGGCCCCATTGCCAAAGCCATTGGGCAACGTGTCCACAGATGGCCTAAGTCATAGAGAATTCTTTTCTTCAGAGAGGGTGTCTACCTTGGTGTGAAAAGAGTTGGACTCTCTGCACAATCTTTGCAAGCACAATCGAAATTCTATTAGCATCTTTTAGAACTTGTTAGAAAGCCCATCTTCGATTAAACACCCTTCGTTTTGGCTTCAGATGCCCTGTTCTCTGACGAATTCCGCTCGGCTTCCCTGCATGATGGGTGTGATCAGGTGAGGGGTGACATTGGCACTCGAGGTTTTGGTTTACAGCCTCTTTAATTAGACCCGTTCTCTAAAGCACTTACATGATGCTCTTAAATAGAGTTGACCCTTTTTATTTAATTTCATTTGCCTGTTAGTGTTTGGAGACTCTCCAGCAAAGCACTTCAGTAAATTCAATAAAGTTCATACTACAATTAATATGGGACCCAGCAACGATGGGTACCCAGTCCTCTATCAGCAGCATCATAATTTGACTAGAAGCACAAATATTTTAGTGAATTAAGTAGCAGAAATTGGAGTGAATCAATGAAATAAAACATTATATTTTGTAAAATTAGTAAGCTTTAAATGTGGAACAGTTCACTACCAAATGCAATCAGAAGGGTCTTCTGG
This sequence comes from Rhinopithecus bieti, assembly GCF_001698545.2. NCBI lineage: Eukaryota > Metazoa > Chordata > Mammalia > Primates > Cercopithecidae > Rhinopithecus > Rhinopithecus bieti. Next base: position 596,128 of record NW_016816648.1, read on the forward strand.
ACCTTTTGTACCACTATAATTACGGTGTGAGCTATAGATTTTGCTGCATTGTTGGGATACATTACTGATTTCTCCCTACTTCCATCACGCAAATTAAAATAATGTTGAGTTTTACTTTAGGTCTTGCATTCTTCTTTTTTTTTTTTTTTTTTTGTAGCTACAATTTAGAGCCAGCTCTGGATGGAAAGAGTGCATTCTGTATTGACCGCTGACATTCTACTTACAATTCTAGAAATAGTATTTCTTTTAAAAATTACCTTTATTAGTTATAGATTGTATAATTTGAGGGACCTCTGATCTAGGATAATCAAGATTGACTAAGTTAAAGCTGAAAAATAATGTTAATGAGATACAGTAGGAGTCACAATTTTAAACACGTCTGGTCACTCCTACTGTTCACTGTAGACTCATTTGGACTCTATGGAGCACATTTGCATCTCCACAATCTTCCCAGTAATGTCGTCCATCCCAGTGAAGCTCTAAATGGAAGGCAAGGATCTAGATTCTTTTTTAAAATTGAAACACAATATTTGTATACATTTATTGGGTACATGTGATATTTTGTTACATGAGTAGAATGTGGAATGATTGAGTTAAGGCATTTAGGATATTCATCACCTTGAGTATTTATCATTTATATGTATTGAAAACATTACAAGTCCTCTCTTTAGCTACTTTGAAATATATAATACATCCTTATTAACTCTAGTCACCTCCTCTCCCAGTGGTCAATAGGAAAAAAATGAAACATAAAACTGTAGTCCCCCCTCTCATCTACACACCTTTCCCAGTATCTGGAATCTATCATTCTACTGTCTAACTCTGTGAGACATTTTTTAGCTTCTACATGTGAATAAAAGTGCAGTATTTGTCTTTCTGTTACTGACTTATGTCACTTAACGTAATGACTTTCAGTTCCATCCACGTTGTTGCAAATGACATGATTCTTCTTTTTTATGGCTGCATAGTATTCCAGTATATATATTATAGTATATAATATATAGTATATAAATAGTATATAGTATAATATATAGTATGATTATTTATCTAGTTATAGTATATTATTTATATATAGTATATATAAATAGTATATAATATTTTTATATACATATATTTTATATATAGTATATGATAATATATAAGTATACACTAATGACTATATAATAATATAGTGTATACTATAATACATTATATAGTGATATCTATATAAACTATTATACTATATATTATTTAGTAATAATAATAAGATAATATACATTATAGTATATATTTATTATAATAGTATTCCATAATATTATAGCGTATTCCCATATATAATAATAGTATTCCATATATATATAGTATGCATATAATATATATAGTATAATCACATGAATAGGCAAGCATCGAAAAACTGAACCAGAAGCTGATTATTTACAGCATATTTTTTGCATGTTAAGAAGAATTTGGTCCTATAGTACAGACCAACTATGGAAAACAATGATAGATGAATGAAATATCCCCCAAAACTAAAAAATAGAAAACTACACACAATCCAGCAATCCACTAACGGAAAATATTTACATTCAAAGAAAAGGGAATAATAATATATATATACCACACAACACACAAACAACAATAAATTGAATAATATAAACTATATATAAATATATAAATAAAAAATATAATAACATATATAATACGGTTTCTTTATCCACTCATTGGATAGGCACTTCGGTTGATTTATTATCTTTACTCTTGTGAATAGTTTGTGATAAACAGGAGGATGCCATATGGATTTCGCTTCCTTTGAATAAATATTCAGTAGTGGGATTGCTGGATTGTGTGGTAGTTCTATTTTTAGTTTTGGGGAGATCATCACACTGTTTTCCATAGTGGCTGTACTATAGGTCCACAGTTCTGAACAGAAAAATACACTGTAAATAATCAGCTTGTGGCCAGGATGCTGCCAATGACATTATTTCATTAATAATGCATTTTGGTTGTCAAAACAATCAGTATTGTAGCTCTTTCCTAGATACTGTTTATTATAAATCACTTTGCAACAGTGCATTATTTTGCAGAGAATAAAAAGCAAAACCATTCCTTCAGCTGGAATTAACAGTCAGGAAAGACAATCTTTCAGAAAAGGAAAGAGATAAATTAGCATATGGAAATCTGTTCTAAAACATCAGCCTGTATTTGTTGACATAGGAAAATGAACAATGTGTATTCAAGCACAGAGATTAAAGTTACTTGAAACATTTCCTAATTGTTGTTGTTGGTTAATAAGAAAGTACTGTTTGAGGAATGTCAAATTCTCATTGTTGTTGTTTTTCAATCCCAGTTGGGGTTTGTACCACATGTAAAATAGATATTGCATGAGCAAGTCTTACAAGAAAACAGAATTGTTTAAATCAGACTGTAATATCGTAACGATATGGTAATCCTCTTCTCAGACCTTTTAAAATCCTGTTGTCTACCAATTGCAATAAGATTTCAGTTTGTCGTTGAGCCTTATTTAGGTGGAATAGAAGAAGACGCTGATGACTGTGGCTGCACTTTCAGCACACATGGGTGTGGCCTCGCGCTGGCGGGCAGAGTGCTTCTGCCTTTGGAGCAAGAGGCCAAGTCCTGCACCTTCTCCGCCATTGTGACGAGAACAGACCTTTCCCTGTGGATAAAGGGAGCAAACGTTGTTCAATCCTGAGCTCCGTGTGTTTTCTTATGGTGTGGAAATCCAACCCGCCTCATGTCTGGACCCATGTTCTGTCCCCGCCACCTGCTGAAGCCAGCAGGCCTGTGTGTAGTACGGCTGGCTCAGCTAATTGCCCGCTTGCCTAAAGGAAAATGTGAAGCAACATGTTAAAACTTGTTGGAAGGAATCCTGAGTCAAAGTCTCAGCTGAGATGTTTGCTGCCGGTGTCTAAGGAACAAGGACACCCGGTTGTGAGTCTCTGGGGCTCTCAGACTCCAATGTGGGTGCATCAGTCTTTTGTATGAGTAATGGAATAATCCACACAACTCTTCACCGGTTTGGGACAGGAACAGATTCAGTCTTACAATGGAGAAATGTGAGCTGTGGTATTAAAAGAATTCACTTTCTAAAAACTTAGTCCAGAGAGGATGAGTTGCACACCCAACTGAAGAATTAGAACAGGCTGTCCAGCATTCATTCACTCGCTTTCTCTGGTGCATAATTAGAGGACAGAGAGAGACAATGTAAATATCCAGCTCACCTACCTCCACATCATATAAACTGTAGCTCAAGTCAGGGGAGAACATTACTTGCTCCTTTTCCCCTATCTGACCATTTTCAGAGGAGACTATTTTCAAAACCCAGACGTCCCCTATGTCATGCCACCGCTGACACTGAGAGAAATGGCAGCCTCGGACTTTTATATCGGAAGGTGTCCATCTGAATGGTAACAGGTTGTCCCAGTTATCTGAACTCTGTGACACTGAGGGAGAACTTTGGGATAGGCTTTGCCCGTCAAGCAACTGAGCACAGCCTCACACCAGCCCCGTCAGGAGAGACGATCTTCCACAAAGCCAACTGGTTACACTTGGCCACACAGCTCGTGGCCACAAAACATTGGCAGCCACCCTTTGCATGGTTAAAGTCACTAATCTCTCAGATGGACAGGCCATTTTTTGCCATTTTGTAAACAGCAGAGTCCCTGTGCAGACCCCAGAGGTTGAGGAAGCGGAAAAGGAGCATTGATCCTGGAGAGCTAAGATGCTAAGACCACCAGCATTGGCAGCAACAATCTCTGTGCTTGGCCCAGCAGGAGAACCCAGCAATGGCACGGGGAGAAAGTGGAAAGCCTCTCTCCCTACACCAGACATGCTCTGCTGCTGCTCAGAATTTATGGAGAATTTCAAGGTGGTGGCAGCAGAGCCTACGTTAAGCAGGGGACTCTGAATAACTTCGTAGACTGCAACCCCGGGAAGACTGTCTGCTCAGCCCTGTACCAGCTACCTTCAATCCAGCATAAACATCCCAGGAAAGAATATTCTCTAGGCTTCATGGGCCATTTCTGAATCCACTGTCACAGAGCCCATGTCCTGTATTGCTCACCTCTCAACAAGCCCTGACCTCCAGCCGTGGTACATTCCCGTCTCTGCTTCTTCGCTTGCCCCTGGCTTAGAATGCAGGTGTGACCTCTTGGCGCCCTCTAGACAGACCCTTATTCTCTCCCTACATTCCAGCAGAACATCTGCCGGCTGACTCAGAGATGCCTCGTAACAATGGGCAGGGTCCCAGAGACACTCTTGTCCAAATCCCAGCATCTGATGTATCACATCCCTTCATGGCCTCAATGCAGGGTCCTTTCCTTTTTACTAGAAAAAGACTCTCTTTTTTTGAGACAGAGTCTTGCTCTGTTGCCCAGGCTGGAGTGCAGTGGATCTCGGCTCACTGCAACCTCCACCTCCCCGGTTTAAGCTGTTCTCCTGACTCAGCCTCCTGAGTAGCTAGGACTACAGGCCTGCACCCTGCACCACCACGCCCGGCTAATTTGTGTATTGATTCTGAAAGATTCCTAACAGAGGTATCACTGCAATCACATATGGAGTTATCTGTAGAGTCAGTAATCTGTTTAGAATTCTCTATAAAGTCTCTACCGTTATTTGTAGAGAGAAATAACTGCATAGGCCAAACAAGGGATGCTCAGAGAGTAGACAATGCCAGTGTTATCTTTGATAATGGAACACACGTAGGAGGAAAACGTTCAAAAGCAAACAAAAAATATACAGAAAAACATTAACTTGAGGACAAACAGTTTACTATTTTGAGTGTTTCATCATTTGTAAGATTAATAGAAACATAAATCTCAGCCTTATAATAAAAGATGGAGTTGGAAATTTCTCAGAGCTTTCATAATTCTAGGAAAATTTTACTCTTTATTACACCGTTGTGTTAAATCTAACACATTAGAGAGTAACTGACATTTTCATATATTTAACCTTCTGATACATCAGTATATCTCTCCATTTATTGAGATATTTTAAAATTTTCCCTAGCAATGTTTTATAGTTTTCTGCTTACAGGTTTTGCATATTATTTTTCAAATTTACCTTTATTCTTCAGAAAACATTTTGATACTGTCATAAATAATATTTGTTTAAAATTTTAATTTCTTATTTTAGTTGTTACCCTGTATCCTACAACCTTAGTAAACTCATTGGTTCTAATATCATTTTGTATATCGCTTAGAATTTTATAAAAAATGATTAAATTTGTAAGTAGAAAGGGATTTGTTTCATTTCCCACCCCAATCCATATGATTTTGTTTCATTTTTTCATCCTATTTCACTGCTACCACTTCTAGAATATGTTGAAAACAGGACATCTTTGCCTTTTCCTGATCTTATGCAATTTTGTTTTAGAGCAATTTTAGTTTCATATAAAATTAAGTGAAAGTTACAGAGATTCCATGAAGAAAGCTATGTATGCCCTCACATACACAGAACTTCTCCAATTATCAGCATTCCCTACCAGAGGGCTACATTTGTTACACTTGATGAACCTACACTGACACATCATAATCACCCAAAGTCTATAGCTTACATTAGGGTTCACTCTTGATGTAATGGTATGTATGCAACATTGTAGGATAATACAGAGTATTTTCACTGCCCTCAATATCCTTTGAGTTTCAACTATTCCTTTTTCTTCTCGCTTCCAACTCCTGACAACAATTTATATTTTTCTCTTTTGCCTTTTCCAGAATGTCGTATTGATGGAATCAGACAGTATGTAGCCCTTTCAGATTGGCTGTTTTTCACTTAGTAACATGCTTGATAGCTCATTTCTTTTTAGTTCTGAATAATATCATATTTTTTTGAAGAACCAGGGTTAATTTATTTCATCACACAGTGAGTGACATCTTGGTTGACTCCAAGTTTTGACAATTATGAATAAAAGGTTTTTTTTGTTTTTTGTTTTTAAATTATACTTTAAGTTCTAGGGTACCTGTGCATAACATGCAGGTTTGTTACATATGTATACTTGTGCCATGTTGGTGTGCTGCACCCATCAACTCGTCAGCACCCATCAACTCGTCATTTACATCAGGTATAACTCTCAGTGCAATCCCTCCCTCTTCCCCCCTCCCCATGATAGGCCCCGGTGTGTGATGTTCCCCTTCCCGAGTCCAAGTGATCTCATTGTTCAGTTCCCACCTATGAGCGAGAACATGCGGTGTTTGGTTTTCTGTTCTTGCGATAGTTTGCTGAGAATGATGGTTTCCAGCTGCATCCATGTCTCTACAAAGGACACAAACTCATCCTTTTTTATGGCTGCATAGTATTCCATGGTGTATATGACATATCTATGTGCAGGTTTTTGTATCGAACTAAGTTCTCATCTCCTTTGGGTAGATACCCAGAAGTTTGATTTCTATACCACATGGAAACAGTGTGTTTAGTTTTGTAAGAAACTGCCAAACTGTTTCCCAGAGTGGCTGTACTATCGTGCATTTCTATCAGCAATAAAGGAGAGTTCCAGTTGCTCCACATCCTCACCAGCATTTGATGTTGTCAGTGGTCTGGATTTTGGCCATTCTAATAGGTAAGGGGTCTCATTTTATTGATTTTTTTTTTTTTTAGATGAAGTCTTGCTCTTGTCCCCCAGGCTGGAGTGTGATGGCGTGATCTCAGCTCACTGCAACCTCTGCCTCTCAGGTTCAACAGATTCTCGTGCCTCAGCCTCCCGAGTAGCTGGGATTACAGGCGCCTGCCACCACACCTGGCTAATTTTTGTATTTTTAGTAGAAATGGGGTTTCACCATGTTGGCCCGGCTCGTCTCAAACTCCTGACCTCAAGTCATCCATCCACCTCAGTCTCCCAAAGTGCTGGTATTACAGGCATGAGCCACCATGCCCAGCTTTATTGATGTTTTAATTTGCACTTCTCTGATGACATATGACATGGAGAATCTTTTTCTATGCTTACTCACCATGTATATATCTTGGTAAGATGTCTCTTAAGGTCTGGCTAATTTTGAAATCTGGTTGTTTGTTTTGTCATTGGGTTTTTAAATTTTGGATATTAGTCATTTATTCAATGTTTCCTTTGCAAATAACTTCTTTTAGGCTGTCTTCTCATTTTAGATTGTCTTCTCATTCCCCTGACATTGTCTTTCATAGAGCAGAACTTTTACATTTTATTGAAGCCTAGCTCATCAATTACTTGTCTCATGGATTATGCCTTTGGTATATATCAAGAAAAGTTGTCAGCCTCCAAGGTAATGTAGGTTTTCTCCTGTATTTCTTCTAGAGTTTTATAGTTTTGTATGTTGCATTTAAATCTGTGATCCATTTTGAGTTACTTTTTGTGAAGGGTTTAATGTCTGTGTCTGAATTCATTTTTACAGGTGGCAGTCCAGTTGTTCCAGCACCATTTGTTAAAAAAAAATTCTCTTTTCTTCATGGTATTTCTCTTGTTCTGTCTCAAAAATCAACTGATTATATTTACGTGGGTCTATTAGTGGACTTTCTGTTCTGTTCCATTGATCTATTTGTTTATACCTGACTGTATTTTATGATGGTAGCTTTATGGTAAATCTGGAAGCTGGGTAGTATCAGTCCTGCAATGTTCTTCTCTGTCAATATTTCATTAGTTATCCTGGCTCTTTTGGTTTTCCCTATAAACTTTAGAATCCTTTTTTTGACATCTATAAAATCACTGCTGAAATTTTGGTTGGAATAAAAATTCATCTCTATATGAACATGATTCTATTAGGGAGAATTGGCTCAAATGATTACAAAGGTAAAGTCCCATGACAGGCTGTCTGCAAGCAGGAGAAAGAGAAAAGTGAGTCGTGTGGCTTCCAGGGAAGGTGGTAGTGTGTCACAGTTTAATTCCAAAAGCCCCAAAACCATGGAAGCTGACAGTGCAGCCCTCAGTCTGAGACCAATGGCCTGAGATCCCCTGGGTGGCTGCTGGTACAAGATGCAGAGTTTGAAAGCCAAAGGAACAACCTGGAGTCGGATGTCCAGGGGCTGGAGGAGAAGTATCATGCTCCAGAAGAGAAAGGGCAGGGTGAGAGGCAGAAAGAGAGAAAGAGAACAGGCAAATGAGAATTAAGCATGGGGGACACCCCCCCTTCCACCTGCTTTGTTTTAGTCACGTCTGCAGCTGACTAGATAGCACCCACACTCATTAGGAAGCGGCTTTCTCTCTCAGTCCACTGGCTCACAGGTAAATCTCTTATGGAAACACCTTCACAGACACACCCAGAAACAATGCTTCATCAGTCATCTAGACATATCTCAATCCAGTCAAGTTGACACCTTATAATAACCATCCCAAGTTTGCCCTTCATCAACTTGACATCCATATGCGTCTCCTTAAATTATACTTAATTTCCAAATAAAGACAATAAGAAGGTCATCATTCCACCTGATATACGACTGAAAACACACTAATCCTATTCCCAGAAGAGGAAGTAAGTTATTGAGTAATGTTTATTTCTGATATCCCATGACTTAAACACTACGATGCAAAATTTATAATACTTAAATGCTGATACAAAGTTAATTGATATTATGTTACAAGATAAAGGAATAACAGAAGAAATAAAACAAAGATATTTGCTTAATATGGGTGTATATAAGCACAAACATATTCTTAACAAAATAAGGAGAAAATACTCATCACAATTACATTCTTTATTGCTATAATCTGTCATGTGGTTGTAGCTGGTATTTGTAACTATCTTCATCTAATACTCATTGTGTATTCCCTTGGCCTTCAGCAGGCACTCCAGCTGATCATGGTTCTTCACCTAGTGAGGTGACCCAAACCTTTGTTCCTGAAGGGCCTGGGCCATTCATAATCCCTCTTGGATTGGTTGTTGTAGTTTCTAATTGACCGTAATTACAGGGCACAGTAATATTAAAAGAGGCCCTAAGGGACCTTGTGTATTCCAGACATAATCTTTCTTACTTCCACGTAGTCCAATTTCCTTTTGGTAGTTTGGATGAATCATCCCAGCCAACAGTGTAACTCCCTTCTCAGACTGTTGACTAAGAGGCATGAGGAGTCCAAAGTGGCTGGGTGGCAATCCTAACTTCCAGTTTAGTAAAAGCATGGTTGCCTCTAGAGTTCCAGAGGGATTCCTCCCTCTGGAACTCTAGGCCAGCAGTGTAGCATCTTAAAATCCTTGCCTTAGTCTCTGTTCTCTGCTTGTCTCATCACACCCTTTATCTTCCTCTTATAAGAACCTTTGTAATACATTGGGCTTATTTAGACAGTCCAGAATAACCTCCCCACTCTTAGTACCAAATTTCTGTCTTAGTTCTGTTTGTGTTGCTATAAAGGGATAGCTGAGTAATTTAGAAAGAAAAGAGGTTTATTTGGCTGTGTACTGCAGGCTGTAGAAGCATGGTACAAACATCCACTTGGCTTCTGATGAGGGCCTCATGCTGCTTCCAATCACGGGGAAGGCAAAAGGAAGCTGATGTGCAGAGATCATGTAATGAGAGCAGAGGCAAGAGAGAGGGGTAGGAGGTGCTCGGCTTCCTTCAACAACCAGCTCTGGCAGGAACCAACAGAGGGAGAACTCACCTGTGACCTCAAGGATATAGCACCAAACCATTTACCAGGGAACCACCTACCCCTATGATCACACACCTTTCGCAAGGTGGAGGACCGAATTCCACAATGAGGAGTGGAGGGCCAAACATCCACATTTTTGGGGTTGCTAATGTAAATAGTATTGCATTTTAAATTTTAAAATTCTGCCTGTTCATTGTTGGTATGTAAGAAAGCTATTGATGTTTGTATATTAACTTTATATACTGAAAACTTGCTGTAATTGCCCGTCAGTTCCAGTAAACTTTTGTTTGATTCATTTGGATTTTCTATATAATGACCATGTAATCTGCAAAGAGAGTTTTATTTCCTCTTTCCTAATACTGTATCTTTTTTTTTTTTTTTTGATTTCTTGTCTTATTGCATTAGCTAAAACTTTCAGTACAATGTTGAAAAGGAGCAGAAATAGGAAACATCCTTGCATTGCTTCCAACCTTAGTGAGAAAACTTTAAGTTTCTCACCATGAGGTAGGATGTTAGTTAAGAGAAAGCTTTAAGATTCTCACCATTGTAGGCTTTTTGTAGACACCTATTGTCAAGCTGAGCTAGTTCTCCTCTATTCCTGGCTTACTGAGAGATTTTATCAGGGCTGAGTGTTAGTTTTTTTTTTTCTTTTTTTTTTTCTGTGCTTTTTTGGTATCAATTAATATGATCATGTTTGTATTTTTTAGCCTATTGATATGATGAATTATATTAACTGGCATTTGATTTTTGAACCAGCCTTGCATATTTAACATAAATCCCACATGGTCATGGTATATAATTCATTTTATACATTGATAGATTTGATTTGCTAATATTTTATTGAGACTTTTTGCATCTGAGTTCATAAGAGATAGTGGTCTGTGTTTTCTTTTCTTGTAATGTCTCTTTTATATTTTGGCATTATAATACTGGTCTCAAAGAGTTAGAAAATATTCCCTCTGCTTCTACTTTCTTAACGAGATTGTAGAGACTTGGTATAGTATTTTTCTCACATGATAGGTACAGTTTACCAGTGAACATATCTCAGTCTGGTGCTTTCAGATTACTTGTTCAATTGATTTAATAGATATAATTCTATTTAGATTGGTTATTTCTTCTTATGTGAGCTTTGGCAGATTGTGTCTTTCAATAATTTGTCTATGTCATCTAGGTTATCATAGTTGTGGGCAAGAAGTTATTCATATCATGGCTTGATTTTTATTTTAATATCTATGGAATCTTCAATGATATCATCTTTTTCATTTCTGATGTCCATAATTTGTGTTATCCTTCTTTTTTTCTTAGTTACACTGGCTAGAGACTTAGCAATTTTATTGATCTTTTCCAATAATCAACTTTCAGTTTTGTTAGTTTTTAAAAATTTATTTCCTGTTTTCAATTTTATCGATTTCTATTGTACTAATTTTTTTTTCTTCTGTTTACTTGGAATTTAGTTTGTTGTTCTTTTTCTAGTTCCCTATGGTGGAAACTTAGATTATTGATTTTATATATTTCTTATTTTCAAATACTAATTCAATGCTATGAATTTCCCTTTATTCACTGGTTTTGCTGCATCCAACAAATTCTGATAAGTTTTATTTCATCTTTATGTAGTTAAAATAATTTTAATTTTCTTGAGGTTTTTTCCTTGAACCGTTTGTTATTTGAAAGTGTGTTGTTTAATTTTTTCAAATTTTGAGATTTTCCAGTTGTCTTTCTGTTATTGATTTCCAGTTTAATTTGTTGTTGAGTTCAGCTAGGTCCTCACTGATTTTCTGCCTGCTGAATCTGTCCATTTTTTATAGAGGATGTTTGAAATAATCAACTATGATATTTTATTTATTTATTTCTTCTTTCAGTTCTATCAGTTTTTGCTACACGTAGTTTGACACTCTGTTGTTAGGTGCACACATGTTAAGGATCGTTGTGTCTTCTTAGAGAACTGACTCTCTTACCGTTATGTAATGCCTTTGTTTATCCCTGATAAGTGTCCCTGCTTTGAAGTCTTTTCTGCCTGAAATTAATGTACCTATTCCATCTTTTTTAGATTAGTCTTAGTATGATATATTTTTCTTCATTCATTTACATTTAATCTACATGTATCTTTATTTTTAAAGTTGCTTTTTCCAGACAATATAGAGTTGTATCTTATTTTGTGATTCACTCTGACAGTATCTGTATGTTTTTTTTCTTGGAGCGTAGATTCAAGTTGCCCTGAATATATATGCACTCAGTCTCAGTTTTTTATTTTGGGAATTTAGACTATTGAAGTTCAAAATGAATATTTATATGGTTGAATTAGTATCTGTCATATTTCTTGCTGTTTTCCATTTGTTGCCGTCTTTTTTATTCCTATTTTTATTTTTCACTTTTCTGCCTTTTGCGGCTTTAATTTAAAGTTTTATAGATTCCCTTTTGTCTCCTTTCTTAGAATAACAGTTATACCTTTATTAATTATTTTGTGGTTCCCCTAGATTTTGTAATATTCGTTCAACCTAATCTAAATCCTCTTTCAGGTAAAATTATATTATTCACTGATAGTGTGAGTGTATTATAATAACAAATTAATCTCAACCACTTTCTCTTTCCTCCTTTATCACTGCTTTTATTCATTTCTTGTATACGAGAATATAAGCTTATGTATAATTGTTCATTTCTTGTATATAAACATACATAAACATATATATGTACACATATCATATATACATAAGAATATGCAATCAAATGCATTGCTGCTATTATTATTTTAGGCACCGTTGTCTGTTAGATCAATTGAGAATAAAAGTTTTCATGTTACCTTCACATATATCCTTTATGATGTTCTTTCTTTATCTATAAAAAGCTGAGTTTCTAACCTATATTATTTTTCTTCTCTCTAAAGAACTTCTTTGAATGTTCCTTAGAGGTAGGTCCACTGGCAACAAATTCCCTTAATTTTTGTTTATGTGAGAAATTTATATTTTTTTCTTCCTTTACTTTTAAAGAATAATTTTTCAGGATATAAAATCATAACTTGGTGTTTTGTTTTGTTTTGCGTTTTTGCTGTCTCAGCACTTTAAATATATTCTGCTTGGTGTTCTCTAAGAATCCTGGATCTGTGATTTAGTGTCCGATTTTAATTTGGATACTTTTTAAAAAAATTGTTTATTTATTTATTTATTTTTGTTATACTTTAAGTTCTGGGATACAAGTGCAGAACGTGAAGGTTTGTTACATAGGTATACGCATGCTATGGGGGTTTGCTGCACCCATCAACCCATCATCTATATTAGGTATTTCTCCTCATGCGATCCCTCCCCTGGCCTCCCATCCCCTGACAGGTCCCAATTTGTGATGTTCCCTTCTCTGTGTCCATGTGTTCTCATTGTCCACCTCCCACTTATGAGTAAGAACATGCAGTGTTTGGTTTTCTGTTCCTGTGTTAGTTTGCTGAGGATAATGGTTTCCAGCTTCATCCGTATCCCTGCAAATGACATGAAATCATGCTTTTTATGGCTGAATAGTGGTGTATATGTGCCACATTTTCTTTATCCAGTCTATCATTGATGGGCATTTGGGTTGGTTCCAGGTCTTTGCTATTGCGAATAGTGCTGCAATAAACATACATGTGAATATTTCTTTACAGTAGAATGATTTATAATCCTTTGGGTATCTACCCAGTAATGGGATTGCTGGGTCAAACAGTATTTCTGGTTCTAGATCCTTGAGGAATCACCACACTGTCTTCCGCAATGGCTGAACTAATTTACACTCCCACCAATGGTGTAAAAGCATTCCTATTTCTCCATATCCTCTCCAGCATCTGTTGTTTCCTGATTTTTTAATGATCTCCATTCTAACTGGCTTGAGATGGTATCTCATTGTGGTTTTGATTTGCATTTCTCTAATGACCAACGTTGAGTTTTTTTCATGTTTTTTGGCTGCGTAAATGTCTTCTTTTGGGAAGTGTCTGTTCACATCTTTCACCAACCTTTTGATGGGGTTGTTTGTGTGTTTTCTTGAAAATTTGTTTAAGTCCCTTGTAGACTCTGGATATAAGCCCTTTGTCCAATGGATAGATTGCAAAAACTTTCTCCCATTTTGTAGGTTGCCTGCTCACACTGATGATAGTTTCTTTTGCTGTGCAGAAGCTCTTTAGTTTAATTAGATTCAGTTTGTCAATTTTGGCTTTTGCTGCCATTGCTTTTGGTGTTTTAGTCATAAAATCTTTGCCCATGCCTATGCCCTGAACGCTATTGCCTAGGTTTTCTTCTAGGGTTTTTATGGTTCTAGGTCTTACATTTANTGAGGAATCACCATACTGTCTTCCGCAATGGCTGAACTAATTTACACTCCCACCAATGGTGTAAAAGCATTCCTATTTCTCCATATCCTCTCCAGCATCTGTTGTTTCCTGATTTTTTAATGATCTCCATTCTAACTGGCTTGAGATGGTATCTCATTGTGGTTTTGATTTGCATTTCTCTAATGACCAACGTTGAGTTTTTTTCATGTTTTTTGGCTGCGTAAATGTCTTCTTTTGGGAAGTGTCTGTTCACATCTTTCACCAACCTTTTGATGGGGTTGTTTGTGTGTTTTCTTGAAAATTTGTTTAAGTCCCTTGTAGACTCTGGATATAAGCCCTTTGTCCAATGGATAGATTGCAAAACTTTCTCCCATTTTGTAGGTTGCCTGCTCACACTGATGATAGTTTCTTTTGCTGTGCAGAAGCTCTTTAGTTTAATTAGATTCAGTTTGTCAATTTTGGCTTTTGCTGCCATTGCTTTTGGTGTTTTAGTCATAAAATCTTTGCCCATGCCTATGCCCTGAACGCTATTGCCTAGGTTTTCTTCTAGGGTTTTTATGGTTCTAGGTCTTACATTTAAGCCTGTAATCCATCTTGAATTAATTTTTGAATTTGGAGGCTTTTAAAGACATTATTGCTTCAAATATTTCTTCTTTTCTCTCTTCCCTCTCCTTGCGGTATTCCTACTATGTGTATGTTACATCTTCTACAGTTGTCCCACAGTCCTTGGATATGTTGTTCTTTTTTTTCTCCCTTGTCTTTGTTTTCTTTGCTTTTCAGTTTTAGAGGAATTTTATTGATAAATCCTGAAGCTTAGAGATTCCTTCCTCAGTCATGTCCTGTCTATTAATAAGCCCATCAAAGGCATTCTTTTCTGTTCCAGTGTTTTTGATCTCTAACATTTATTTTTTGTTCTTTCTTAAGATTTTTATCTCTCTGCTTATCTTGCCTATCTATTCTAACATGTTGTCTACTTTATCTGTTAGAGCCCTTAACATATTAATCCTTGTTGTTTTAAAATCTCAGTCTGATGATTCCAATATCTCTGCCATGTCTAATCCTGATGCTTTCTCTGTCTCTTCAAATTGTGTGTGTGTGTGTGTGTGTGTGTGTGTGTGTGTGTTGCCTTTCAGTATGCCTTGTAATTTTTCTTGTTGACTCGACATAACGTACTGGGTAAAAGAAACTGCTGCAAAAAGGTCATTAGTAATGCAGTGGTGAGGTGTGGGGGAGAATTCTATAGTCCTGTGCTTAGTTGTTTGTGTTTTCATAAGTCTGTGTCTCTGGATTTTAAACTTCACAATTGCTCATTAGTCCTCCCCGATTTTTAAATGGGATAGATGGGATCAGTGGCTGGAGTTGGATATTTGTCTTCTCTCAGGAAGAAGACTAGAGCTGGAGTTGAGTACTTCCACCTCCTCAACATCAGTTAGGTTCTGATAAAACTCCAGCAGATTTAGCTCTGCTTATATTGCTTCTTCTGAGAGGAGAGCTTCTGAGGAAGAATGGAGTGTTGTGAACTACTTTAAACTGATGTGTTTTGACCTACCCCTGCTAGGAGCAAGATGAGATTTTTCTCCAGTGTTTGCTGTGAGAACCTGGTCTAGCTCCTGGAGGTGAAAGTCATGAAGGGTGGGCACATGGGTGCACTGCATAATTGAGTCTTCCTCTTCCTGGAGTTTGGTGTTCTCAGGCTTGTCTTTTCTGAGCCTCCAGCAGTTTGCTCATTACAACTTAGGTTCTACTACCACGGCACTGGCTCCTGTGGTGGTGGTTTCCGCTCCTGTGTTTCTGCTCCTGTAGGACATGACTCCCTGTATTTGCCTGTCTGTCTCTTCAGTCTAGAGGTTAGCAGTTTGCTCTTTGTCCTCACCTCTTTATGGATCCAAGAAGGGTTCTAATTTTTCAGTCTGTTCAGCTTTTCACGTGTGGTGAGGATGGAGTTGTATTTCCAAGCTTCTTACATGCAGAACTGGTAAAGGAAAGTGTAGATGAGTCCACATTTTTAAAGTTAATTTATATTATTAATTACATTTATAAACTGGAAAATGTCTGAGATAGATTTCAATTAATTTAGAGATTTATTTTGCCAAGTTTGAGGATGCGCCCAGGAGAAAGAAACAAGCTACAGTGGGATCTGTGATCCATGCTTTTTCCAAGAAGGCTTTTGAGGACTTTATATTTAAAGGAAAAAGAGCAGGCAAGTGGGGAAGGAGGAATAAAAAATGAAATAAACAGAGAAAGGGGGATATAGACGACAAAATGGTTACACTCTTGTGAAGCTTTGATTACTGTTCACTGAATCCACATTTTACATGTGAAAAGAGAGGAGTAGAAAAAATCGTTATGCATTCATCCTGTGTGTAGTAGATCTACATTTTACATAAGATAAGGTCAGTATGGTGTAGAGGAAGAAGTCAAATATGCAGTTGTCTCAGGGTGGGCAGGTGGATGATTTCTAGTCTTGTCTTTGTCCCACATCTGTGATGATAAGCTCTTAATTTACACTGTCAGAGATTGACTAGACCTTTGTTTTAGGGTTAGTTTACAGGTGGGGATACATATTCTGAAAGATTTGGGGGCCTGCAAGAAATTTCCTTGCGAGTGATTTGTGACGACCACCTGGAGAAAGACATGGCCTTCTATGTCACAGCTATCTGAGAACAAACAAGAAAGCAGTTTTATTTTTACTATTTTTTTTTTGGCATGACTCAGTTCCCGAGTTAAACTTTCCCTCTGGCATAGTGAGTGTGGGGTCCCAATATTTTATTTTCCTTTCACACATTGATTAATTTTTAAAATAAAAAGCAACATTGCATTCATGAGATGAAGCCTATTTAGTTAAGATGTGTCAACATTTTGGATATTTTAGACTTTATATTATACAGTTGTGTTAAAATCATAGCCCCTGTTTTCTTGAAAGGTATTGACCCATAGTTGTTTTCTTTTCTTCCTAATATTTTAACTGGTTAGAGTATCAAAATAATGTTGCCTTCATGCTGAATTAGTTTATGTCAAATAGGTATTAATTCTTCTTTTAATATTTTCTAAAATTCAGTAGTAAAGCAATTTGGACCTGGAGGTGTCTTTGTGAGAAAATGTTTAAATACAGGTTCAATTTCTTTAAAAGATACAGGGCTTTTGATGTTAAAATTTTGTTTCAGGTGAGCTTACCTATATTGTGTTTTTCAGTGAATTTCACCTAAGTCATGAAATTCATTTCCATGCAATCTTTCATAATATGCCAGTATGTCTTTTAACTGTTTGCTGCCTGAGTAGAAATGTACCTGCTGTCATTTATGATGGTAGTAATTTGTACCTTTGCTCTGTTTTTCCTAATCTGCCTGGCTAGAGATTTATCAATTTTATTGATCTGCTCAAGGAAGCAGCCTTGGGTTTATTTGATTTTCTATATCAATTTCCTGTTTTCTACTTTGTCGATTTTTGCTCTTATGCTAAGTATCTCTTTTTATCTGCTTTTCTTTGGTGTTAGGGCTTTTTCCTTTGTTATATATGAACAGATCCAGATGCCAGCACCAGACGACATGGCCCCTCCCTCCATTCCCCGTCCCTTCTGGGAAGGCTTGCACCCCTTCCTGCAGGAGGTAAGTTTGGGCTGTTGCCTTCCTTGATGTGCTGCCTACTTTGGCCTGGGTCTCTCCTCCCTGAGGTACCCCCAGAGCACTGTCCCGTGGCTCTTTACACAGCTGTCCCACATGAGCTGGACTTCAGACACAAGCAGCGTAGTCCAGATCTGTGGCCCCTCAGGTAATCGTTTTGGAGAATTACTCCTGGGTACAAGGGCATGAATCCCCTACTGTGAGGACCTAGAGAGCCTGGAGGTGCGAAGAGTGTTAACTACTTTAACTCAGAGCAATTATTAAAGTCATTGCCTACCGTGAGTCACATGTGAGGTAAATCACTGGGCACGAGCAGCAACCTCGACAGACATCCTTTAACACAGACAGAACGTGCTTGGGACTTACCAAGGAAGGAGAAGCAACTTTCCCACTGTTATCAGAGGGGGGGTCCTCACCTTCCTCTGGGAGGAGAGGTCCACAGCCCCCATCACTGTCCTTTCTGGAGACATATGAGTTCTTCTCCCGATGGCAGTGAGACCCTGGGCTGATGCGCTGTCTGATCCAGGGACGACCCTCTCCTGGGCAGTGAAAGGCGACTTCAACAGAATCCGAAGTCAGCCCAGACATCAGTATCCAGAGAGAAGCCAGTGGGGAGAAGGATGAGAACTTAAAAAAATTGGCAATACAAATTTCAAAACAGAAATGACAAAATACTAGTTACAGTAGCACCAAAAATGCAATATTTAGAGATAAATATAACACAATGTATGTAATATCTGTACACTGAAAACTGCAGAATGCTGTAGTGAGGAATTTAAAAAGAACTAAATAAATGGAGAGCTACACCATATTCTATGATCAGAAGCCACCATCGTGAAGAACAGAGGCAAATTCTACATGATACTCTATGATCAAAAGACACCACCATTAAGAACAGAGGTGAAATCTTATATACTGGAAAGAAAAGAGGAGAGAAAGGTTGTAACTTTTAGAAGCAGATCATTGATTCTTAGTGTGCTAGTTCAGGACATGGAAGAGAGGGACCTGTTGGTACAAACTGAGATCAGACAAGAAAAGTACTTTGGGGACATAAGGCACTAAAGAATACCTGGAGCCTAGTGATGGGGCTTGATAGGGTTTCCTAAACTGAGACAGGAGGGACAAGAAGCCATAGCAGGCATCCTAAAAATGGTCTCTACCCTCAAACAATTATTTGGTAAAGATTCAAAGGCTTCCGTATCGCCATCTCCCCACCCTCTGTTTTGTCCCAGTCCCCACAAAGGCTAAGTCCTCTGTTCCTCCTCCACTTCTCTGCTCAGAAGACACACTGCTAGTATCCTTTCTATTAGGGAATTAGCAACAATAGAGTTTCGGGACTTGACAACTTCTTACAGGCAACTTGGCTTAGAGTCCATAGACAGAGAACCATCTAGGAAAAATGCATGTGTTTGTCAGTACTGTACATGGATGTGATTGGAAGGGGCTGGGAAATTACTCTTTTACTCACCTTGACCACTTCCCAATGCCTGTTAAATAGAGAAATTCCTGGTTGACTTGGGAGAAGTCACATAAGTTGGAAATGATGGGTGGATTATTCCTTCCATTCCACAGTGGGACAGTGAGAAAACCACTAGCATGGATTAGGGAGTTTGAATAGGTGTGAGTCACTAGAAAATTTATTGAAGTCTGTGTCTCACCTGCATTGGTGGAGATTCAACCAATGGACTCAAAATGCCTTTCAAGGTCAAACATGATACGGTTTTAGAAGGATGTTTTTCATGTTCAGGAAACTGAGGAAAACCACGGCAAGCCCATCTGACTCTCTAGCAGTTATTCCTCCGTGCATCGCACAGAGCCCAGCAGAGAGGATCTCTCCATGGAATCATGCACAGAAGCCAACGAAGATGATAAAAGAGGCAAGCTAGGAAAACCAGGAAGCAATAAAACACTCAGAACTCCAAGCTAGGAAAGCTACGCAGGAATAAAACACTCCAGAGTCCACAAAACCCAATGAGCTTGTAGGTGTCAGGACGTTTTAAATTCCTGAGATTATAAATTTTAATGGGTGATAAAAATATATGATTTATTTCTAGCCCATGTCAAAATTAAATAAACAGCAATACCCACTCAGACGTGAAAGTCTCCAGTTTTCAGCTTCTACTTTTGAAACCATATTCAATGTTCAATGTCAGTTAGTTGCTTTACTAAACAAGTGGATGATCCTTCAAGAACACAAATATTCCACTTAATTTGGAAGATGAGAGTGTCTGGCTGGAGAGAGAGAGGATGGTGGCTAATTTTTCTCCAGATTCACAAGAAGGAGCAAAGCTTGCAAGAAGACTAATGGTTCACCAGGTCTTCAACTCCCTGATTGTTGATTCAAAGGAAATGTCAATGTAAAAGATGCACTATATGTGCAGTTAGCTGCAGGATTTTTAATAAAAGGCAAAAGGCTAGTTACAATGTAGCTGGGCATGCATTGCCTATGCATGGCCACTTGCTGCTTCTGGCTGCAGAGGCCTCCAAGTAACTAACTGGGTACATGCGTCCAGGTGGCAGCTCGGGCCTCTCTCTTCCATTGGGGAGAGAGAGATCAGCACTCAGTGACAATGAATGTTTTTGCCCTTCCTTCCTGAGTCACCCGCCATGGATAGCAGGGCCTAAAACATCTGACAAGTACCCATGGTTGAATTAAGAAGTCAAGAATAAGGCAGGAAGTGGTTTGAGCAGAAACTATGATCTTCTTCCCCCCAGATCCATGCATGCTCTGCAAAGTTTTACATGGAAGTATGCGTTAAAAGAAAACATTCCTTTAGCCTCATTACTCTGGCTCTGGAGACAAAAATACTGTAAGAGTGAGGTGCTCACACCTGTCTACTCACCTCAGGAGCCCATTCTGGGGGAAGATGCAGTGTGAATATTGGGTTTACACTTGAACTATTCTAAGGAGCAGCTGTGTGCCTGGTAGCGGGTGAAAGGCATTTTATTTTTAGTTTTTGCTTGCTTGTTGTTCCCCTTAAAGAGTGCATCTGGACATATTTCCAGCAGGTGGGAGCAACAGGAGGAAATCACAGCACTGTGGCACGGTGGGAGCACCGTTAGCCTGGATTCCGAAGGCTAGAGGACACTCAGGGCCCTGGAGAGTTCACTGAAGTGTCTGCAGCTCACCTGCAAAATGTGGGGATTGGGCCAGAGTAACTCAAAGGCCCCTTCAAGGCTAATCATGATATGAGTGTGGAGGGAAGTAAACTTAACAGAGGTTGGCAGGATAGGAGATTTTCCTGCACATCTCACCACCATTTAAAATTGGAGGGTGGTACAACTGATTTTAATGGCTGTAACAACCCTCTTCTATCCTCATAACAAGCTTTTTTGGGGGGCATGATGGAAGAACAACTTTGAGGCAATAAGGAGAAACTCCAGTGTGTCCGGTGGGTGGTACTGATGTTACAGGCACAGAATGGTGAGACTCGTGTGCTTCTTCCGCCGCCTGAGTTAGTTCAGCTCAGGACTGGAAACAGTTATGACGCAGGAACGTGCAGAATCTGCCTGTCATCCAGGGGCTCTGTAAAGCGTTTGATTTAGTTAAGAATATTCTAAGCACTCACAATTTATTTCCTTGCTGTCTATACAATCAAGTAAAGAGAAATCCAAGTTTTGCTGCTAACAGGTGCCCCAAAAACAAACCTTGGAAGACAAACCAGGAAGCCCAGGTCTTCCTCTGGCTCTGCTCCCAGCTTGCTCTGCCACCTGGAAAATTCCTCTTACCTTCCCGGGCTTTAGTTTCTTTGTCCGTAAAATGGAGCCAGGTGGACAAATTCATCATCACCATTTCACTAGCCAGAGTTAAGCAAACAAACATAGCTCTATGCGTTGGTGGTGTGTGAGTTCCTAACGCATCTTGAGATACTCATCTATGAAAAAACAAAACCGTATTTTGCTTGGTAAATAGGTTACCTATACTGGTCATTAAAAGAAGGCACCCACTGCTGAAAAAGAGAGTCTTTGGTACTAGGATGAATTGTCATCGTTTGAGAATAAAGCAGAAGGAGATGGCCTGGGCCCGTCTAATTTGCATGGGTCCAGTCTTCAAGCATTACTTTTTATTTTTGTGTTCAAAATTGTTTGTCAAAATAGCCGTGAGAAAACAACGTGGGTTTGGTTCTGTAGTAGCAGCGACCGGTGCCCCTGTTGCCCTTCTGTCTAGGCAGAAGAAGGGAGAGCTCTCCTCTGAAGCCATGGCGGCCTTCCCCAGTAGCTGCTCTCTGGTCATCTGACACCCGGACAGAGCCACCAACAGCCGCACATCTGATCTGGAAGAATTGTGTCTCATCTCTTGAGCGGAGGCATTGTGACTGCTGAACTTGCATTGGAGGTGATTCAACACACTGTGTCTTGAAATCAGATCCCAAGAGGGCCACCAAACACATGGGGACCTCTGTGTGGGAAAGCATTTGACCAAATCTTAGCATTTCACACACCAGCCCACGTGATTGGTAATGATATTCTAACCCAGCTCAGTAACTCTCAGGAAGACTTTTATTAGAATAGAAAGACTGTAAAAAGGAAACTGGAAGTCTAATTAAAAGAGGAGAAGGCAAATCTAGTCTATGATAGCTCAACAGGATGGTGACGGTCAACAATAATTTACTGCATGTTTTAAAAATAACTAAAAGAGTATTTAAGTGGAATGTTTGCAGCACAAAGAAACGACAAATGCTTGAGGTGATGGATACCCCCTTTGCCTTGATGTGATTGTTACGCATTGTACATCTAGATCAAAATAGTTCATGGACCCCAAACATCTGTACACCTGCCATGCACTCATAAAAATTAAAAATAAAAGAGATACAAGCAAGTAAGTGTATCACTGATAGTTTTCAGGAAGGTTCAAAAAACAACTAGCCATAGACAACAGGCTAATAAACACGTCACAAAGCAGGAAAAAAGTGAGGTTCTGATGCAACTTCAGCAGTATGTTTTCGTGAAATGAAAATTTTCATTTTTTACATTAAAATGTTTACTTGTTTACTATTTGCCAAGTAAATGTTACAGATTCCATAATAAAAATAAGAGAGTTTCTATGAACCACAACGAGATCCATGAATGGTCTTAAAATGTTTGATTTGTGCACTACTCTATGCAGATCAAATAATAAAGCATTTTATTCCGACTGACAAAGAAGAGCATGGTAGAGAAGCAATTGCAAGATGTATATTTGTGTAAATCAAATTGTGCATTAAATCACAGAGGAATAAAAAGGTAAGTAAATCTAAGCAGACTGATTAAGTAATTATTTAAAATTTTCCATTTAGTTTTTTGAATGATAAAAATCAAAGACTCTCACATCAAAAAAACTGGTAATGTTTACTACACATGACTAAATAAAAATTGCATTTGGTAAGATAATATTTGCCACATTCATAGCACTTACCCCAGCAAGGTATGTGGAAGCAGACAGCAAGTTATTCTGTTTCCATGTAAGATTTTTACATATGTTGTTATACATGGTATTCTCAAAAACCTAAGAATCTCACCATAGCAGGTGCTTGCTCAGAGCACAGTGCCCCACTGCCATGACTGAGTTCTCAGTTATAAAGAACAAATCACTGCATTCCCATGGACTTTCCTTTAAACACATCTACTGTTCTCAATCAATATAATTAATAGCAAGGAGCACATATTTATATTGAAGATGGTGAAAGTCAATTTGTTGTGGAAATTCAAGGGGTCCCTGGGATATCAGTTCTCCATTTAGTGCATGTTATCACCCTCAATCATATTAAGAAGTGGTTTTCAATGCATTTCTCAAAATTCCTCTTCTGATTTCTCATGTCAAGGGAGAGTCTAATTGGATTTTTAATCCTTGACTAATCATGCTACACATGGCACGCTGGGTTTAGGTGGAAACTGAAAAGTGCTTTCCACCAACCTATTATTGCAAGGCAGGCTTGAATGTAACCTGAATCAGTAGAAAAATAATGCAGTCAGCCCTTCTACTGTATAGACATTACATGAAAACAATACGCTCCTTTCTTCAGGAGGAAGCCCCTCCCCAGCCTTTGAAGCAGCTTTGGAATAATGGACTGCCATGGGCTATTTTTTTCTGGTTTCTGTGTTTCAATACCAGGCTTGTCTCTTCTGTTTGTTTTCAGCTAATTGCCTCGAGATCTAATAAGTTAGTGATGACGGGTGTTGAGCACCAGTGACCCTGCCAAAAAGAATATCATGTCGCACCAAAGTTGAAGGAGCAGTCCTGATGGGTCAAAAATGCTTTCTCTGAGGGGCTCTAATTCCTCCAGTGGGGTCAGGAATGGCACCAGTGATTGGATTGGGTTCCTTAAGCATCTGCACAAGGGAGCTTCTCTAAGAGAGGGACCAATAGACACGCTCATCACTGGAGGCTTGGGTTCTCGGCCTTATTGAAAAGACATTACCGTGGCACAGTCCTGTCTTCCTGCAAAGCCCTCATGCTGCCCTTTCTTTGAGAGCCATTACAGGAAAATTCAACTTTGATGAGAAGTTTAATCTGGTTGTTTCATTCTTCCCACGGAACATGCCTTCCTGAAGTTTTATCCAATGTACTTCCCTCCTCAGGGCAACGAAGTCTCATAAAGGAAATGGATGGTGTTGATTGCAGGGAGCATCTCATTCCAGGAAGCTAAAACGCACACTGGCCAACATTTGATCAATGAACAATGTCTTCCATTAAAAGAAAAAATCAAGGTGTCTTTAACAAAATGATGAGAGATTACACACATGAACAAATCCAGAGGCGGCAGCCTGTGGCGCTGTAAACTGAAATCCCAGCTCAAAATGAGGCCGGGGCAGTCTGGTTAAGGCCAACAGTGTGCCTTTTCCTTTCTGAGAAATGCATATGGCGTCCCTTTCTTAGGGCTGCCATGACAAATTGCCAGCACTTGGTGGTTTAAAATGACAGAACTTTATTATCTCATAGTGCTGGAGGCCAGAGGTTTGGAATCAAGGTGCTCGAGTGTGTGCTCACTCTGAAGGCCCCAGAGAAGAGTCTGCTTCTTGTGTTTCTCCTCATTCTAGGGCTGTGGGTGCACCTCGGCCTGTGGCTGCATCGCTCTAATCCTGTCTTGTCTTCACCTGGTCACACTCCCTTGGTGTGTCTCTTCTTCACTTGGTCACACTCCCTTGGTGTGTCTCTTCTGCACTTGGTCACACTCCCTTGGTGTGTCTCTTCTTCACTTGGTGTTCTCCTTCGTGTGTCTCTGCATCCACGTTTCATCATTTTACAGGGACAGCAGTCACTGGATTAAGGTCCACCCTAACCCTGTGTGATGCCACCTTGCCTTGATTATAGACACAAAGACCCTATTTCCAGATAAAGGCACATTGGCAGGTGCCAAGGGCTGGGCCTCCAGTATATCTTTCTGGGGGACACAGTTCCACCCACCACACACGCCATGAAGGAAAGTTGCTCATTCATCTCACAGGTGATCTCCCCAAGCCCACTCTGGTCATCCGTGTGAAGCGGCTTTGGTGTTTCCATAATCAGCTTGTCTCTCCTCCTATTCTGTGTTTCTGGCCTCCTGGTTATCACCCTGCGGGTCTCTGTGCCCTCAGTTGGCATCCAGGATCTGGAAGAGCTCCAGCTGGCAGGTTGACTGTTCCTGCATGGATGTCTGATTACAGGTGCTCATGGTCATGCACAGCTTGCAACCTGAGTTTCAGAACCAGTCTTGTATTTGGAGGTCTTCCAAAGCCCACAATTCTAATCCTTCCTTACAACACTGCAAAGCATGAATGTTTTCTTAGGAGGCGATACTGAGAGCAGGGAGGAGATATGGTGAGAAGACAGTGCTAAATTGCACAATACCAGGTGAGACTTCTGCCACCTGGCGGTATTCACCTCACCTCTCATGCGAACACCTCAATCCCCAACCACATGTTCTCTGCCCCCTCACCCACTTCCCAGATGGTCTCCTTCCTCTGGTTGCCCCCACTGGGTCTCTACTGGTCTATACTCACCATCATCTCTTTCCATGCCATGGTCAACCATGGGGCCACTGAGAAGCTCACTGAAGGGCAGGTGATATGGCTTGGCTCTGTGTCCCCACCCAAATCAATCTCATCTCAAATTGAAATCCCCACGTGTCAAGAGAGGGAGGTGGTTTAATCATGGGGGTGGTTTCTCCCATACTGTTCTCATGGCAGTGAGTGAGTTCTGATGAGATTTGACAGTTTTGTAAGGGGCTCTTTCTCCTTTCCTCCACGCTTCTCCCTCCTGTGGCCTTGTGAAGATGTGCTTACTTTCCCTTCACCTTCTGTCATGATTGGAAGCTTCCCGAGGCCTCCTGAACATGCTTCTTGTACAGCATGAGGAACTGTGAGCAAAATAAACCTTTTTTCTTTATAAATTACCCAGTCTCAGGTAGTATTCTTTATAGCAGTGTGAGAACAGACTAACACAGCGGGAGAGGACAAAGCTATTGGTACTTGTATTTTTATATTTTGTTCCTGTTACTCTTTTTACATATGCTAAAACAAATTTATTTTCTGTTTATGAGCAACTTGCTAAAACTGTTTTATAGATGCAGTTGTGTAAATGCATGAAGAAAAGTGGTCAGGAAAGGGCCACGCTGGCCAGTGAGACCCCAAGCTTCTGAGAGGGGAGGGCAGCTGTGGAGGAGAAGCACAGGAGGGGAGCAAGCGGGTGGCAGGAGGAAACTGGGGCTGGGGTGGTCTGGAGCCCGGAGGCCGGGGATGAAGGAGGGCTGCTAAAGACAAGATTCAGGGACAGTCAGAGGAACTGTGGGCTGGAGACCCCGAGCAAGACTGAAGCATGTGACATGCAATAGTCATCAACTATCACGTGACATTTCTACCAGACAAGCAGCACCACCCTTTCACTGATGGAAAGAACGTGACGCAGAGTAAAATTCCTCACCCCAAATCTCTGCACGGATTAATGGCAGCACCAGGATTGGCCACGTCAACCTGGGGCCAAACCCATGTTTACTAATTAAATGCAGAGACGACCGTTTTGAGCTATAAGTTGCAGAGATTGTAAGACCCGATGAGAAAATATGTTGTGCTTTGTTCAAAGATTAGATATAATGTCACTAAAAGCCTTCTTTGGGAGGAGGGTGGGTGCCTGTGAGGGACCCTGGGATTATCTGGGGTTGGGAGAGGCCAGGAAGGGGCCAGGACCTGAACCTCTGCAAACCTGACCCGTCGCCTCCCTGGGACATGTGCACGACTCCCAATCTTTCATTAGAAACTCATTTTTCACTGAAACCAACTGCTCCTGCTGGATTGAATTTTACAAGGATTAAAAAGTACATATAGGCCAGGCGTGATGGCTCACGCTTGTAATCTCAACACTTTGGGAGTCCTAGACGGGAGGATCACTTGAGTCCAGGGGTTTGAGACCAGCCTGGGCAACATAGTGAGACCCCATGTCAAAAAAAAAAAAATAGCTGGGCGTGGTGGCACTTGCCTGCAGTCCCGGTTACTTGGGGCTGAGGTGGGAGTGTCACCTGGGCCCAGGGAGGTCCAGGCTCCAGTGAGCCATGATCACACCACTGCACGTCAGCCTGAGTTGCACAGTGAGACCTTATCTCAAAAAACAAAACAAAACAAATTTCCAACATATAACTGGAGAAGGAAAATTAAGGGAAAACTGAGATCCAGGAAACACAGAGCTGATGGACAGAAATCCCTCCACCTTCCTGGGATCTCCCTGGTGGTGCCGCCACACCCGCTGGCAGCATGAATCAGGCTCTGCCGTCCACAGGGGCACTTCTGCATGGCCCCTTCCATGGAAGCAGGGAGAGAGAAGCCCACTCTTTCTTTCTTTTTGCAATAATTCAATCTTTTATCCACTTCATTTATCTCTCCAACTTGACTAGTGATGAGTTTTTATTATATTACTATTTTTTCTTAATATTTTTTGCACATACTTAGATTTAAATACCTACATTTAATCTGAGATATTTACCGAACTAAATACAAAATCTTCACATTAAACAATATATTTAACTGGAAAGGTGTAGACTTGATTCACTCTCGGGAAAAAAGGAATCGTTTTCTTAATAAGAAATATTATTTGGCTTGTTTTGAAAATAATTCTCCAAGTTAGAATTTATTTTTAATCGTTTTCTGATACTGATACAGGTATCTTGCTGTGCTTCACAGATTTTGGCGATATCACACATCCTCTCAGTATAAATCACAAATATACACTGAATGCATATGAGCTTTGAAAGTTGTGTTTTAAAGAGACTTAACCCCTTTTCTGATTGAGATCATGTTTGCTGTTCCCTTTGTTTAAAATATGTCTAAGAATTCTTCTTCTCCTGCAAAAATAAATGATAAATTATTTATACATACCAATTATTTATTATTATTTATGCAAAGCTTGTCACATTATGCATGCATGGGGGGATTGAATCACTGTTAACCCACAATGCCTTTAGGGGCATGATATGATGGGCAAAGGGTGGCATGTGGGATTGCCATCAGCAGACATATGCATTCAGAGCCTACGCATTTTTTATGTACATTGCTGCACTGATAATAGGAAGAAAGCCACGACATCACAACCAATATTGCTTATGCACCTAATTCTAAATTTTGTTACCTTGGCATTAAATAAACATATCACCCAAGGAAAGAAGCATAAAAGTGTGGTGTGCATTGTAAGGTAGACATAAAAATCCCCACTGGTTTAAGCTTAAAACTAAAAGAAACAGATGAGCTCAACTTAAAAAAAACGATGCTTTTCCTAAGGCAATTCTTTGTCACATAATAACAACATATTACAATCAAGAAATAGAGATAAATCAGGAAAATACCATGATATGATGACTTGTCATGGTGCTTTCTGATAGCATTTTGAATTTCAAGGCAAATTCAGTGAAGGTTTCTTTTTTTCCAAAATACTAATGCATATAAATGAAATTATTAGCAGCATTCATTTTTAATGGGAAAGCTAATGGAGGGCTTGCAAGATGACATAACTATCCTTTGATCCTGTAAAGGAACGTTTTCCAGTTCCTAGGGCAAAAATTATATCCAATATGACAATGCTAAAAAGCCACCTATATTTGCAATTGACAGTTTCAAGATGTGGAGTATGTTTGGGTTCTGTGGAAATGTGTCAATGCATTTGCTGTGTAAATCGGTGCAAGTGAGGTTTGAACACAGGCTCTGGAAGGGCTGGCCCTAGAGCAGAAGCAGGCACTGAGAAGCTGGAAGTCCATGAGTCCACCTCATTCTTTACAAACTTAATTTGCCTGTGGCATGCCAGAGAGTTGAGTGACTCAGTATCTTGTTTTCTTAACCAAAATTGCCCCATCACTAAATGCACTTCTGTAATTTTGTGATGTTTACTGCTCATCCTGTCACACTTGGGGTCATATTTGTTCATCTTGTCCATATTGGCATTACCCAGTTCTTCTTTGATGTTATGCAATATTCATAACCTTGAAAAATGTGTCATGGTAACTCTAGGAATGGGTGAAACAAATGGCCATTCCCATTACAGCCCCAGCCCACCTCTGTTTTCCAGCCTCAGAAGCAATGCCCTTGCCAAGATCCATGTAAAGTCTACCACTCAGGTCCTGCTTACAGGTCTCCTAAGACAAATCCAGTCAGATTCCTCTCACTTTTAAGCCTTCCAGTGAAATAAAATATGCACCTTCTTTGTAGCTATGCTTGGCGATTAGTACCCTCCAGAAGCTCTCTCTCTGATTTGTAATAACACTTCCTCTTCCTTTTCAATCCAAGCTCTGCTGAGCTGTTTCTTTTGGTTCTGTCCTCAGACAATAGCTTTTCAGACATAGCACACTCTTTATGTTCACAACAGACATTTTCTAAAACCTTTGTGAATTCCCAAATTCGCAAGTATCACTATGTAATATAATTCCCTTCGTAAGAGGCAGTTAAGCATAGTTGAAAAATGCAAATGACATGTTAAGACCGTCAAGGAAGCAACAGGACACCAAAGGTATGTACCAACTAATTAGCATAAGTTCTCCCCGGCAAAGTACATCACAGCAGAACATTACCAGACCAGTTTTAACCATGTGTGTCTCTAAATTGGTAAAACTGAGGCAGAGGTGGGGCTGCATCCCATCCCATAGGCATCTTGCAAGGGTGAAGGTGTGAGGAAACGCCCTCTCCTGCAGTAAGACATTAGGCTTAGGTGCCACTGACAGAGTGGGCTCAGCCATCCTCCACCCTGGCGAGGTAAGGCAATCTCGGGGGAGCTTTGAAGCACACCAAGACCCGGGAATCAGCTTCAGCGGCTCTGACGTAATTTGCCTGATGTACCACCCAGGGACTGGAAATGTATTTGAACACTTAGGTTAGCCTAATGTACAGCCAGAGATGACAACTGGACCTTTGGAAGGCAGCCCTTCTGGAGTGTTTGGTTTTTCTTTTCAAATTTGAATAGGTTTCTTGATAGATTAGTGTCTTGACTAATTGTCAGCCTCTATTGCATCAAGGTATTAGAGGTGATGAACAGGTGGACGGCATTGCTGGTAGCAAATCCATGCGCATGCTCAGTGCCTTCTCCAGTAAGGAGGAAGGAGCCCCGTTCAGGGACAAAGTGTACCCGGGCTGGGACGAGGCCCCAGAATGAAGGTTCCCACTCTTCTGGGTGTTGGTTGGATGATCTTTGACCTGCTACATAGCAGATCTGGGCCTCAGACTCTCGTTGATAAAATGAAGATATTGACGGTGCTGATTTGGGAGGGCTGCAAAGGTTCTCCTAATGGCATGGAATATGTTGCCCTGTCCCCACTTCATGGCTGACTCTGTGAATGTCCCTGCCTCCTGCGTGGGCTGTTAACCCCCATCTCTTGAAATTTCAGCTCTCTAGTTCTTAAGATCAAATGCACCATCAGCTTAAAGAAAATGTCCCGTAGCTGTCCAGCTAACAGCAGTGCTGGGGACACATGCTCTGGGCACACACAGTAGAAGGTGCTGGAGCGAGTGGACAAGAGCAGAGCTCTGTGCGTCATGCCTGCCTTTGTGGCTGTGTCAACAGCTGGGATTGTTTGCCTCAAAATCTTCTGGAGCTAAATGGTACCAGCCGTCCACAAGCCTCTCTCTCCATAGACAGCAGTCCCAGGAGGGCACTCACAGAGCCATGGACACCTGCTGGGGACTCTTCTGTCATCTGGCCTTGGGGCCTGGGGCCAGCTCACTCTCTGTGCCTGTGGGAGTCCTGGGGCTGCCTTTGGTTGCCCGTTAGTGCAGCTGGGTTAGCGCTGGAGTAAAAATGCCAAGGACACACTCTGTGCCATACATGTGCTGCCCTGAAGGTTGCCCCTGGGGTTGGACATCTGACCAAGAGTGGTGGAAGCCAGGCCCTGCAGGAATCTTGTAGTGTCGTGGAGGGGACAGGCACGTGTCACATCCTCATTCATCCCTTCCTGAACAGAAAATGATGCTTAAAATATAATAGATTCCTATTCCTGTGTGGCGTGATACGGCACACAACACAACACATTTACAAAGGAACGTGTATTAGTTTATTTTCACACTGCTGATAAAGACATACCTGAGACTGGGAAGAATTGAACTTAGAGTTCCACATAGCTGGGGAGGCCTCAGAATCATGGTGGGAGGTGAAAGGCACTTCTTACATGGCAGCAGCAAGAGAAAATGAGGAAGAAGCAAAAGCAGAAACCCCTGATAAGCCCATCAGATCTCGTGAGACTTGTTCACTATCACGAGAATAGTTCGGGAAAGAAAGACCATCCCCCATGATTCAATTACCTCCCCCCCACCCGGTCCCTACCACAACACATGGGAGTTCTAGGAGATACAATTCTAGCTGAGATTTGAGTGGGGATGCACCTAAACCATATCAGAGTAGAAACTCCTTCCTTGACTAATAATTCATATTTGTATTTGGTATGTTTATATGAATCTAGGCGTTTTCAGTGACAACATTGGTTCAGGAAGGCCAACGGCTTTCTCCTAGTCAAAACATTCAGGGCAACGAGCAATGCCAGTGCCCTGGCTCTGTCGGGATTCAGTACGAGGAGCTTTTTGCTGTTGTTGTTGTTGTTGTTTTTCAGACGGAGTCTTGCTCTCTTGCCCAGGCTGGAGTGCAGTGGCCTGATCTTGGCTCACTGCAACCTCTGCCTCCTGGGTTCAAGCAATTCTCCTGCCTCAGCCTCCTGAGTAGCTGGAACGACAGTCATGCACCACCATGCCCAGCTAATTTTTGTATTTTTAGTGGAGACAGGGTTTCCCTATGTTGGCCAAGTTGGTCTCAAACTCCTGACCTTGTGATCTGCCTACCTCGCCCTCCCAAAGTGCTGGGATTACAGGTTTGAGCCACCGCACCTGGCCCTTCGTACCAGGAGTTTTATCCACAGATCTCTCCAGGCGGAGGGTCCCTTTGTACCTACACCCCTACTGCAGGAGGAAGAAACACCTAGAGGCACAAATGTCCCAGACCCCAAGTAAACTGTGGCTCAGCAGGGACCCGGCCATCCCAGCGCAGCGCTGCCCAGTTTTGCAGAGAGACTTGTGATGGTGAATAAGAAGAAGAATGAACCACTCAGCACAAATAATCCAGCCAACCCCTGACCTGTCCCTGGTGTCTGCAGGTAAGAGGACCCCAGAGGGAATGGCAACCCTAATGCCACCCTGAGCTGAGCCCAAGAACAAGCAACGAAGGGCAAGTCCACTCATCTGAGTGCCATCAGGCACAGCCTCCCACAAGCGAGGGTGGGCTGCCGGGCGGTTCTCCTGGGTCTCCCTGGTCCTCCCTGGGGAGGCCCACACCTGTGTAGGCGGCTGTGAATGGAGGAAAGGGAGAGGCTAGTCGGTCCCCCAGTGTAGCAACAATCCCCACAGGGCACAATCCCCACAGGTTTTTCTCTAAATTTTACCAGTTTAGAGACACACATGGTTAAAACTGGTCTGGTAATGTTCTGCTGTGATGTACTTTGCAGGGGAGAACTTATGCTAATTAGTTGGTACAACAATCCCCACGGGTCCTCTAGGACCCGTGAGTATGGCATACTGATTTTCCTGTGCCTCTTCTGTGTCTACTGTGTGGTTGCACCTGACTGACCATTTTACATGAGAATTCATAACACATGCACACACACACATATGCACACACGTGCACACACATGGACACACACACATGGAGCGCTTGGGCCACACTGGCCACCTCCAGTCCTCCACACAAGCTCCTCTGCAATGTTTACATGGACTTTCTGGCTCCAGGCCATGAATTTTAGGAGCCCTTTTCACCTCTGGTGACCACCCTACCTGTCGTGGGATCCAGTGTGGAGCTTGCCATTTGTTTTTGCTCTCAAACCATCTAGGTGCGGAGGAGGCCTCTGTCTTGTGCTGCCTCCGTAGCAAACACCAACAGCTGAGTGTGAACGGCCACATCCCCATCTTCCCCCTTAGGGGAACTCCTTGAGGGGTGTGGGAAGACCCACATTCCAGCTCCGTACTCCAGACATGCCAGAGAGGGTTCCAGAAGTGGACCCCAGCACCCATGCATTTCAGAGGTTAGTCAAGGAGGGGTCATTTCCAGGGAGAAGTTGCATCATGGAAGGCGAAGATAAGAAGGCACCCTTTCAGGGGCGCACCCACCACACTCTGACAACATCTGGCCTGGGTCCTCTCCCCAGGAGACACATGTGAGGCCAACACAGCCCACTTAGCTCACACACGAGTTAACACAATGCTGTCCGTCTGCATGTGTACATGTGGTATGAAGGCAGCTGGAGACACCCTCTGTGCTTTAAGGAACCCACTTCGCTATAGATGGAACTAATGCAGAGTCCCAACCAGAGGCAGCCCCAGACCCACAGGGTCCTGAGAATGTCCCCAGCAGCACCTTGAGCTTTCTGAGGGCTGTGCCGTGGACTGCAGGGGACTCAAGGGAAGAAACCCACGGGAGATCCTCACACTCAAGGTTAGTGAAGAGAGGCAAGAGGGAAGGCACGTCCCCTTACACCCCCTCAGCATGCCTGTTGACTTGTGTCCAGGACAGGAGCGTGCATGTGTGTGTGTGTGTGTGTGTGTGTGTGTGTGTGTATGTGTCTGGGGTGCAGAACATAGAACTGTTGCAAAATACAAACAGGTTGTCATCTGCAAAACAATTCCCCATGCATCCTGTGCACAGACGCCGCTACGTGTCCGCAGTATTTCCAAGTCATTTAAAAGGGTAATTAGCACGCGGCACCTTCTTGGGGTCCTCGGAGGGTGAGTGTCCATCCTGTTTCTCACTGTTTCTCTCCTAATCCCCTCTAATGAGGGTTTATGTTAACACGGATAAGCCCTGGCGGTGTGCACTACCAGGCTGGCTGGGCCCACGGAGGACGCGCTGCTCAAATGTCACCGCCTTTGGCAATGTGGCTGTGAGACGTCAGAAGGGCGTCGCAGGAGAGCTTCCGTATGGATCGCTCCATTTTGTAGAAGGGAAATCCCTCCCATAGGGTGCCTCTGCTTCTTTTCTGTTCTTTCCAGGATTTTGTCTCCATTTACTTTCTGTAGCAAGCAGCTGGTTCGCGGCATTTTATTCCGGAGGAGGAGGCCCTGGCATTGCTGTTTCAGGACCCATTGAGCCGGCCACCTCCTCCCCACGAAGATGCAGTCGCTGCCCAGCTGTGCCTGCCTGAGCTTTGTTGTTCTCTAGGACTTGAAACTTCTGCAGAAGCCCAGCGAAGACTCAGGATTATCTAGAGTTGGTGGCAGGACTCAGACGTCATTGAGCTTCAGAGCTGGTGCTAGGCCTTTCTTTCCCTCTGCAGTACTTAGTGAGAGTTTCAGGGCGGGCACTGTGTGGGGAAGGCAGCCTTGCTCCCGTTAGCCAGGCCATCTGCTTCCTGCAGGTGAGTGCTTGCCACAACATTCATTTAAATTCAAGATCATAATGTAAAAAGGAAACTATTGTAAAATAATACTTAACCAAATTTAATGAAAACTGACATTCAAGGTGTGTTACTGTGAGCGCATTCACACTCACATGGGCTATCTTATTTAGTCCACTCGATACTTCTGTGCTGGAAGCATAATCACCAGTCTTAGTTGACATGGAAGCCCCAGTCTTGAGCACCTGGCCCCACTTTAGATATGATGGGCTGGGTGGTCTTATCAATTGTAAAACTGCCCAAGTAAGGACTGGACTGCCCTCTGCCTGCTTAGCTGGATTTCTGTCCTGAATCGATCGCTGATTCCTTTTTGCAGAATAAGATGGAGTTTCCTCCATTCTCTATTATCATTTTCTTGGCAATGGGTTGTCGTCTTCAAGACACACGATTTTTAAGTGTGTCATCTTTCGCATGCTGGATTGAGCTGTCCTTCAGGGATAACAGGCTTGTGGCCACAGAGTTTCTCACTTCCTTCTGGACTTGCTTGATTCAGGCAACCAATGTGGGAAAGGCTGAGTCAGAGAGAGAGACTGGGCGGCGGGCTGCACACCTTTCACCGTGCAGGCTGCTGACATGGGACCCGGCACAGTGGCCGCCCAGCACGGCCAGGAAAGGGCCCCTGTGCCTGCCCTGCAGCCCCCTTCCCTGCCTTCAAGCAATTCTGGAGACTCAGAGGACTTTCAAGTACAAACAAGAGGACAGGACCCTGGTTAGCACTGAGCAAAGTGGATAATCTCTGCCAACACAGGGGACACATACACTTCATTCATACCGAGCACTTCCATTTGTAAAGACTGTTTAACAATGGTTCAGCTAAAGCAAAAGGTCCACACTCCTGAGTCAGAGGAGAAGACGCTCAGAAAGTTCTTGCTCCTGAGAACCTCGTGAGGACATCTGTGCCCCCCACCCTGGGACAGGTAGAACCCATCGCTGTGGGTTGAGCTGTGACCACATTTATATGCTTGAGTTCTAACTCCTGGTCCCCTAATAGAGAATGCAACTGTATTTGGAGATAGAGTCTTCACCCATTGAAAGTGAGGCCATGAAGAAGGTCTCAATCCAAGACAACTGGTCTCCTTACAAAAAGGAGAAATTAGACACCCACACACACACAGGGGAAGTCTGGGTGAAGATGAAGGCAGAGACATGGTGATGCTTCCACAAGGCACAAACACCACAGACTGCCAGCAGGCCATGAGAAGCCACCACCGAGGCTGTAGCAGGTCCTCCCACAGCTTTGGGAGGAACCAGCCCTGCCCACACCTTGATCTCAGGCTTCTGGCCCCCAGGACTGTGAGGAA
This sequence comes from Rhinopithecus bieti, assembly GCF_001698545.2. NCBI lineage: Eukaryota > Metazoa > Chordata > Mammalia > Primates > Cercopithecidae > Rhinopithecus > Rhinopithecus bieti. The sequence goes on from NW_016816648.1 coordinate 631,731, forward strand.
ACAAGAGTATGTGTTTAAGACACCCATTCTGCAGGACTTCATGAAGGCAGTCCTAGCAAACAGACATACCCACCTAGAGAAAAATGTAAACGCCTTTTCCTTTGGTGAATCTGGCACTTTCAAATGTTATAAAATGCAAGAGTTCTACGTGGAGCCAATCTGTACACAAAGCCTTGGCCTATACCATGAATAGAGGGAGAGGTAACATGGGCATGAGACATGCGTCCAGAGCAGGATTGCCAGGTTCAGCAAGTACACGTGGAAGACCCTGGCTACATTCGAAATTCAGACAAATAATGAGTAACTGTTAGAACAAGTGTGTCCCAGGCAGTATTTGGAGATGCTGACACTAAGCAATCACTCCTTGTTTCTCTGGAATGCACAGCTAACTGGTGTCCCCTGTTTCATCTAGGTCACCCTGCATGGGGTCCCCTGCCCATGACTTATTTAAAGCAGAGACACGAAGCTCACAGTACTCTGACAGTTTTTAAGAGCATGACGGCATCTCCAGCCATTTCTGCTAGGGGAGCTCCGTGGGCTTTCTCCTGACTCCCAAACTGTTTGACTGAGATTCAGTGGCTTGTTCAGCCCCTGCGCCCCGTGGGGCTGCCTCGGTGTCCACTGTTGACACAGTTGGAGCTGCGTGCCCAGAAAACAGCCACCCACAGGTGGAGCTGCCCCTCTTGTGGGGAGGATAAATCACTTCTCCAGCCCACTCTGTGCTTAGATTTTCTGCTGAGGTTGCAACACAGGGTCAGATTTATGACCTTTTGGGACGAATTTTCATGGTCATCTCTCCATTAGGGGCTATAACCAGACCTTCTCACACAGACCCTGGATCCAACAGGGGCCAAGGGCCTTGGCGGGAGAGCACTGGACCATGCTGGGTTCTATGGCGCCCATGTGGCAAGACCTCACAGAATAGTTATTTGGTCCAATTTCTAAAAACAAAAAACAAACAAAAAAAAAACGCCAATAAACCAGTCCCCTTAAAAATAAAGTAATAAAACTACACTAAGCATGGATATAAATGGCTCCTGAACCTCAGGGGGTGGAAGCGCTCTCAGGTTTGCTGTGCAGAGCCAGAGTAGGCTGCGTGCTGAGGCTCTGTCTGCACTAGGCATGGCCAGTTTATCCCATTTGGGTTCACATCATGAGGCAGGGCATACCGTGGCATGCATTATTTTCTCAAGTCCAACATAAACTCACAAAATTATCTAGTCAACTCCTATAACAGAATTTTTTTAAAGTTTCCTTAGTCTGGTAAAAGACAGGATGAATGTGGAATATTTCTGCAGATGATAGTGTCTGTCTTCCAAATGATGCACACATCTACAGCTAAGGTCATGCATACTCACATCGTGAAGAAAGAAACTAAGTCTCCCATGTTCTAGCTCAAATTTGCAAAATGCATTCTCTTGGAAGAGCATGCATGAAGTAAGGAGGCGGGATGCATGGCCTCCCTGCAGTGAAAGTGTTGCAAACAGAATGCAGAAGCTCGAAATTGAGGCGGAATCTTAGTTGTCATTCAACATGCTCATCTGACAGCGTTCCTGACAAATGCCTGAAACGGCCATCAAGGTGGACATGTGCACCTCCCAAAGTCTACCCTACATCCTTCCCTTCTGAGGCAGATGCATTTGTATAAACACACGTCTTCACCCACCAGGTTCTGCACATGGCCCCAGCTTTCTGTGGCATCCACATCTTCGACAGAAGCCGGCAGAATCACTATTCCAGGACACTCCCTCTCCCATTTTTAGCCCACCAAGTATCCAAAACCATCTGTCACAGTTCTTAAAAGCTTCTCTTTCCAAAAATAACAGTCAAGACCCCCTTTACTGCTCTGCCCGTAGCATAATACACTGCAAATCATTCTATGCTTGAATTCTCCGCTGCTGGCTTTGTGCTCAAAAGTGTCACTCTTGCTTGAAAGAGTGCAACGTAGAAGCCAAATATGACCTTTATATACATCCTTCTTCTGTTTCCGTTCATTCATTCTTGCAAATTTCTTCTCCAAATGGCACTTATTCCCAGGCACGGCAGGGAACCATCGTTGATTGGAATCCATGGGTCTTCACACAGGAGCTATTATTTTCAACACAACTTCCCAAGAAAAGCAGATGACAAATTTCTAGCCAGGTCTAATACAGCTTCACCCACACTCCTATCTCCCCATTCGACTTCAGAGATCACGGGAAGCCACGAGGGGTTGCAGACCTGCGGTCAAGGAGTCCATGGTGCTGAGGGCATCTCTTCAAACGTCCATCACTGCCCTGCCTCATCCTATGTGGCTACCATTCAGTGGTCTCTCCACCAGACAGTGCCTGTTGAAAGTGAAGATTGGGTCCCCCCAGCTCTCCTTCCCTGGCCTACTGGGAGGTAGCAGCACTTGAGAAACATTGGCAGAATTCACGAGTTAGCAAAGCCTGATGGCAGAATTCATGAGTTAGCAAAGCCCGAATCTGTAGCTCCACAGTATGCAGAAATGAGATCCTTCCCTGGGTTCTTTCTAACACCCCATGCCATATGTGCTTTAAAAAAAAATTATGTCCACCAATATGAGAAGAATCTCTTCCCTTTTTTGTCACCTAGTAGCATGGTCCCACTGTCACCTCTACCTTGACAAGCCGCATTCTTTCACACGTATCATTTGACATCAGTGCCCTTTTACCCCCCTCCCTAGATCTCTTTCCACATTCTCAAGTTATTTTTCAAACCTCTCAGCCTTCTTTGGTGTAGAGACAAGCCTTCCCTTTCTATAGACTGACTCCTCCCAAAAGGATGAAGGGTGGTAGCTGGCTCTGTGGAGCCTGGACCCTGGCCTATGCCGGCCCTGTATTCTGCCACCCAGGGGGACCAATTGTCCATGCTAGGGCCCTTGGCTCCTGCCATGAGCTGGATTTGGAGGTCTGTCCCTTCTGCTCAGCCCCCATGTGAGCTACAGGGTGTGGTCCAGAGTCCTCTGCCTCCCCGTCCTCTTATCAAGGCTGGGCCTGTCCTTCCCTGGGCTGCCCACTGCACAGCTTCCTCTGCCTTTACGCATCTCTGGAAACTTCCTGATGAGCATCCCAGACAGTTATTTCTGGAGTCAGTGGGTGCCTGTCTCCGTCCCCTCCCTCCCGACCTTGTGCAGATAAGCTCTGCCCTCGTCCCCTCACGGTCCAGCCCCACACCTTTCTGGGTCTCTTCACCGGATTCTCGCCAGGCTGCTTGGGGAGCTCGTGGTCATTTCTTTTGCTTGGCAGTAGCTCTCACCCAATTCTCTGGCATAGTCACTCTGGAATATGAAGACACAGACACCTGTGCATGATGTGCCCGGCAGTGCCAACCCCCCGTGGAACTGACAATCCTTCCTTACAGGGCGAGGTCGTGCAGGGAACGCTCTGTCTGTGTGTTTCCCTGTTGCCCTCTCACCTGCACTGGTGGGGATCCTGCTTTCCAGTTGAGCTGGGTCAGGCTGTGTTAAATTTTTGGACATTCTGGTAATGATGAGGCTAACACACAGGGACAATGAAGAAACATTCACTGAAAATCCACTGCTTCATCAAGTGCTAGTTTCCAGAAATTTCTACTTAACCCCAAAAGGCTTATAATTCAGGGCAAATGTGCCCATAAAGTCCAAACATACAAAATGCTACCTATTCCGAGAACCTGTCCCATCTGCTTAGGGAAGTTAACTGTGAAATCTGTGACTACGTACCTCGTCTACACTGAGGCCTTTGTTAGATCATGTCTGAAATATATTATCCTGTTCCTGGTGTTGCAAGATTGGCCTTAGATGAGAGAGAAAGGAACACAAAGAAACTTGCACAATTCTGAAAGGGTCCGGTCTGTCGGCCCCTGCAGGGCAATGACAATGGCCTTAGTCCAGGCCCTCGGAGAAGCAGGTGCTACAATCAAGAAGGTGCTTTCCGATGTTATCAGGAAAAATGCTCATGGAGCCAGGAATGGCTGTGAGAACCCCAGACAACCATGCGAGTCTGACCCCAGATGAAGGATGGAGGGGAGGAAGGAGGGAGAGGATGAAGGAGGGAGGGGAGGAAGGAGGGAGAGGATGAAGGAGGGAGGGGAGGAAGGAGGGAGAGGATGAAGGAGGGAGGGGAGGAAGGAGGGAGAGGATGAAGGAGGGAGGGGAGGAAGGAGGGAGAGGATGAAGGAGGGAGGGGAGGAAGGAGGGAGAGGATGAAGGAGGGAGGGGAGGAAGGAGGGAGAGGATGAAGGAGGGAGGGGAGGAAGGAGGGAGAGGATGAAGGAGGGAGGGGAGGAAGGAGGGAGAGGATGAAGGAGGGAGGGGAGGAAGGAGGGAGAGGATGAAGGAGGGAGGGGAGGAAGGAGGGAGAGGATGAAGGAGGGAGGGGAGGAAGGAGGGAGAGGATGAAGGAGGGAGGGGAGGAAGGAGGGAGAGGATGAAGGAGGGAGGGGAGGAAGGAGGGAGAGGATGAAGGAGGGAGGGGAGGAAGGAGGGAGAGGATGAAGGAGTGAGGACAGGAAGGAGGGAGAGGATGAAGGAGGGAGGGCAGGAAGGAGGGAGAGGATGAAGGAAGGAGGGAGGGCAGGAAGAAAGGTTAGCAGATGCGTCGAAGAGACCATCTTCAGGTGTCCCAGGCCTGCATCCACCTCAGTGTCCTTGCCCTGCCAAGTCTTGAGCTGAGAGTAGCCCGGGGTTAGGGCCACCTCAGTAGCAATACAGTGGTGGGGTTCAGACTTTGGCACCAAGAGCCCTGGGCAACTTGACCCCACCCTTGGATCCTGCAAGGGGCCTTCTCACCATACCACAGCGTCATGTTTGCTGGGCTTGGTAGAGTGTTGGGCACACGTGGACTTCCTGAGATGGTGCAGTACAGAAGTGGGGGTGGGACCCACGCCGTTCCCAGGGCAACCGGGGAAGCTTCCTCTCATCTTGAAGTTCCTTCCTTTCCCTGACCCCACCTTGTTTTGTTAGGTAAAGGCCAAGGCCTTCCTCCTACCGTCCACACAATAACCCGATGGCACCGAGGCAATGCCCAGAGTCGCCCTGAGCCTCCCCCGCTGTGCTCATCCTCCTGGGTGCTGGGCTCGGGGTTCTGGGGCCTCTGGTGTGACTTGAGGGTGCAGAGGAGACAAGGGTTCAGACTGAGAACAGCAGGTGGCTTCCACTGGGCCTCTCTGCTCTGAGCTCATTACTGTGTTGGAGAGGCTCTGACCACGTGGAACTCCAGGGATCCAGGAGAAACCACTGAAGCTAGGACGCTACAGGAGGTGCGGGTGAGCAAGGCACTAGCAGAACTCTTGAGAAAGAGATGGGGGAGGTGGAAGAGCAGGGCTTGTCCACTGGCTTGTGTGAAGGGACTGTTCTAGGCAGGACTGCTCAGACAGACGTGGGGAGTGGGGGATGGGGGTGCAGGCTGGGGAAACAGGAAAAAAGACTGGCCCCTGTGTGTTTAATAAATTTTTTTTAAAAAAGGGATAATCATTCTGGGGCCAAAACATGGAGAGAAAGGCGAGGAAATAAAAAGAAGAGTCGTAGGAGCGAAAGGGTAGGAAATGAGAGTGGAGGGAAGGGCAGGGCAGGGAAGGGGAGGGGAGAGGAGGAGAGAGGAAGGAAGGGGAGGGGAGGAGAGGGGAAGGGGAAGAGATGAGAAGGGAGGGGAGGAGAGGGGAGGGAGGGGGAAGAGGGGAGAGGAGGGGAAGAGAGGGGAGGGAAAGGGAGGGGAGGAGAGGAAAAGAGAGGGGAAGCGGAGGAGTTGAGAAGGGAGGGGAGTGGAGGTTTGAGGAGACGAAGGGAAGCAGAGTTGAGTGGGAGAAGGTGTTTTAGGGGTAAGAGCAGAAGAGAGAGAAGCAGGTAGAAAGAAAAGTACAATGAGTCTGGGTTTAATAAGGAATTATTGCCCTATTTAAAACCCGACAGTTCTCACTTAAGCTTGAGATAATTTTCCTGCAAAACCCTAAAGGCAGGCACATTAACGGAGGCTGTGAGAGGGCAGGTGTTCCTCAGGGCTCACTGTGGGCTGTGGGTGCAGCTTTCGAAGCCTTGGGGGTCCCCCTTCCAAGCCTTTTGCTTGTTCTTATTTTTTTTAATTAAGGAGGGTATGCAAAGTGATTCCACAACAGTGATCCCACAACAAAGAGAAGAGTGCTCCCGGGGAGAGGAAGTGCCTCTCAGAGCCAGCAGAGGTGGGGACAGCCCCTGCATGCACTCTGAGTCCTCTTACAGGGAGCAGGCCAGGCCATCCTTCCAGCTGTGAGATTATCCCCCCTGGGAGGATAAAATGGGACAAATTTTCCCTTCAGCTTTGCCGACTGCCCAGTGGGACAGGCTGAAGTCACATACTGATAACTCTTATAATTTCCATACCTTAAATAATTTAATGTGAAATCACATAAATAAAATGCTATAACTGAGCATAATTCTTTATACATTTTTCTAATAATCCTAGCCTTTTAAATTAGCATAATAACACTTAGAATAATTGAAGAATTTAATTGCATGGAGCGCTGGAATATTATCTGCTGTGCTGTGGGCCGCGATGAAACTCTGATTAGCTTTAATTTAGTTGGTTTTCTCAATTTAGTTTTCATATTAGATAATGCTGCAGAAGGTAGAAGCACATACAAATAAACTGTGGGATGTGTAATTGTTCCTAAGTGCCTACATGCTCTGTGGAAAACCTCTAGGCTTGCCGCTCTTGAACTTGAGACAGAGGAAGAGAATTAGTAACTTAAAAATGTGAATGTTGTTTTTCTCTCTGCTGTGCACTCACAATTATCCACACACCCTGACATTAAGTTCTTCAGTGCCCTAGGCTAGAGGTAAAGGCTCTTTCCTTATTTTACTTATAATTTCCCCTTATTTCCTTCCTTCCCTTTCTTCCTTCCTTCCTTCCTTCCTTCATTTTTTCCTCCCTTCGTCCCTCCCTCTTTCCCTCCCTCCCTCCCTTCCTTCCTTCCTCCTCCTCCTTCTTCTCTTCCCTTTCCTTCTCTTCCTTTCCCTTCCTTTCCCTTCCTCCCCACTTCCCTTCCTCCCCCTTCTCTTCTGTTCCTCCTTCTCCCACCCTCACCCCTCCCTTTCTTCCTTCCTTCCATCCTTTCTTCTTTCCTTCCTTCCTTCTACCCTTCCTCTCTCCCTTCCTCCTCCTCCTTCTTCCCTTCCCTTCCTCTCCCTTCTCTTCCTTTCTTCCTTCCCTTCCTTCCTTCCTTCCTTCCTTCCTTCCTTCCTTCCTTCCTTCCTTCCTTCCTTCCTTCCTTCCTTCTTCCCTTCCCTTCCCTTCCTCCCCCTTCTCTTCTGTTCCTCCCTCCCTCTCTCCTTCCTCCCCTCCCTTTCTTCCTTCCTTCCACAATTATGCCATGATGGCTGTGTACAAAATATTAAAGTCAACTGTCTTTACAGCAGAACTGTGCAGTCAATTTAGGAATAACTTTTACTCTTCATGAGCTTTACAAATATAACCAGAAGAAACTGCGTTCTTTATCCATTTTAGATGTATAAAGTTTTTGTTTGCTTGTTTGTTTTGTTTTTCAGATGGCGTTTTCGTCTTGTTGCCCAGGCTGGAGTGCAATGCCACGATCTCGGCTCACCGTAACCTCCGCCTCCCAGGTTCAAGTGATTCTCCTGCCTCAGCCTCCTGAGTAGCTGGGATTACAGGCATGTGCCACCACACCAGGCTACTTTTGTATTTTTTTAGTAGAGACGAGGTTTCCCCATGTTGGTCAGGCTGGTCTCGAACTCCTGACCTCAGGTGATCCATCTGCCTCGGCCTCCCAAAGTGCTGGGATTACAGGCGTGAGCCACCGCAACTGGCCCCTAAATAGTTTTTAAGGCCATTCCAGAGCCCCATGAAAAATAGACATCACCAATAAAAAATAACATTTTACTTTAAGAAAAGCATATATTTGTGAATTTTGATTTACAAAGTGGATGCATTAGTAAGGTCCGCACATTTTTCGGTTTATGAGAACACTTAATTCCAATTTCTTTAATGATATACTCTAACACATATTTAAATCATGACAGTACATTAGTATTCTATTGTTGCAGGAAAAATTACTAGAAATTTTGTGGCTTAAAAGGACATGCTTCCATGGTCTTGGGTTTTGTAGGTTGAGTCTTCGCCTCGGCTGTAGCCTAGGTATCCCAGGCTGGGTGTGTGTCTGAGGTTCTCCTGGGAAGGGTTCTGCTGCCAGGCTCACCTAGGTAATTGGCAGCATTTATTTCCTTATCGATCTAGAACTGAGGGCCCCAGCTTCTTGCTGGCATCGGACAGAGGCTGTCCTTAGCAACTGTGAGTGAACCTTAGCTCCTTGCCTTCTGGGTCTCCCAACACGGCCACTTATTCTTCCAAGCCAGCAAGTGGGAGAGTCTCTAGAGTGAATCTGCTAGCAAGACAGTCTTAGGTGCGTAATGCAATCATAGATGGGATGCCCCATTGATCACCTTGACCATTGTGCAGGCCCTGCCCACACTCAGAGCAAGGGTCTTGGGACTCCGCCCTTGAGCAGGTTTGTCATGTAATGTATACAACTGGATGAGAGTCCTTATGCAAACCCCAGTTTGCACATGTGAGCCAATGGAAGGCTGTGTGTGTGTGCGTGTGGTTTTAAAGAAGCCATAAATGTATTCCCAGTTCTATTTTCTCAAGTTTGTCCTATTGCTAATGTCTAATGATCATTTCTAGAATTTGAGAATTACGTATATTCTCAAAGGAACAGAAAATGTCAGGTAGACTTTTAGTCTGCCTAACACAGGATCTCTGATCAAGGCATATGCACACACACACAGATAATACCTAGGCACACATGCATACATAGACACACAGCCACAGTGCCGGAGGCGGTGGGATGTCCCGTCCTTCCTCCCTGCCCTGCCATTCAGGATTCCTGAGGATGAGATCCCAAGCGAGCAGGATTGCCCTAGGTCCTAAGTCCGGGATTGACAAGGCTCGCCTGCACCCAGGTGTGGAACCAGCCCCCTCCGTTATCCCACTCTCCAGATCACTGTCCTGCTGACCTTGTACAGGCTTCACGTTGGCTCCAGCATTTCACAGACCCCTGTTTTTAGAGCAATACTTATTAGACATTCTTTTCGGCAATTTGGGTCATACCTTCCGCACCTGGATGTACATGGCCACCCTCCACCAAGTGTCTGTAGTTCGGTGGTTGGAAGGTGGAACTCTGAGCCCCACAGACGCTGCCCAGGGGAAGGTCTGGGACACATATTGAGTGGCTCTCTGCAGGGATGACTTTGATGCCAATGATTGCAAATGAGATGGGACTCACACTCAGGCTGATGAATGCTGCCAATATGGAGGAGGCCATGAGCTCTACTCCTACCAGGCTGATAGCTGGTGGTGCTGGATCCTAGACTCTCGGCTGTACACCAGTCACTAGCGAGAGATCTGCATCTATCGGCCAGTGTCAGGGCCACAGACGGAAACTGTGGAGAGATGGTTTACATCCAGACCTCCTACTGGAAGAGATCATTTCAAATGATTACATCGTTACAGATTGGGCATCAGGTTTGGCTTTGAAGCTAAGGGCCGTGCAACTGCTGAGAGACAAACTGGGTCTGAGCGCTCCTGGCATCAGAAGTCTCTTCATCCAGGTGGCCACTTCCCACTACCCCCAAGAGGAGAGAGGGGCAAGAATGAGCTCTCTGACATCTGGTTCCCGTAGTCAGTGGCTTGCGCCCAGCATGATTCTTCCCCCAGGCACTGAGCAGGGTCCCATGGAAGGCCCCGCAGAGACTCTCAGGAAGAGGCTGCAGCCTGCAGTGAGGACGTGGGCTGATGACCAGTTTGAATCTGCATTAAGCTGGCTGAAGCCAAGCAGAGCTGGTTACTGTGGAAGCAGCGAGTGCAGGGGAGAGGTGAAGAGGTGAGGCTCAGGGAACCTGAGACCGTGCCTGGGGGTAGTCTGGCCTGCAGGATGTGGCTCCTGGGATGCTCACGATGCTGAGCCCACATCCCAGGTAGAGGGGCTGGCCGTCACCGGGAAGGAACACCCAGGGAAGAAGGAAAAGGGACCAGGGATGGTGCATGTCTTCATAGCTGGAAGGCATTCCTGGCAGACCCTCTGTCTCCATAGCTCCTTGTCCTCTGCTTGGCAACAACAGAGCCTGCAAACCTGGGCCCTTCTGGGGATGACCCGTGCCTTCCATGGGCATGAGCCGAAAAGCTTCACAGTGCCACATCCACAGCTGATGAGACCCGGAGTTGTCCCGCCCAGGGCAGGCAGACAGCACGGTGGCCTTCTTCAGGAGGTTTCTCGTTCACTCACATATGAAGCACCTACTGTGGCTGGCTCTATGCTAAGTACTAGAGATGTTGATGCTTTTTTTTTTTTAATGGGGGGGTGGAATTTGGAGAACTCACTGAAGGCAGTGGTTAACAGTGGATTAAGACAGAAAGAAACGAGGGAGAGGTCTGGAAAGTTGGTGAAAATGAGGGGGATTTTGGCCAGCCAAGGACCTGAGGGGTCAGAACCTTGAGTCCTCAGTAGAGGTCTGTGAGGAGGGGGCAGCTGGTAGTAAATTAGTGTCCTGAGGCTGCTGAGACCAAAGACTGCCAAGGTGGATGAACACGACAGGTGCCGTCCCCTCGCAGTCCCTAGGTTGTACATTTGAAAAACTTGCTGTCTGATGTCACTTCTCCTGGGAGGAGCAGGCAAGAGGCCCGGGGAAGTTACATAGGTAAAACCATCTCTGCTTTTGGCACAAGGGGTATGGCCCTGGGGCTGGATGGCCTCAGAGATGCACAAACAGGTGCTAGATGTGCCTGGGGCACTTGGGCCCTGCTTAAGCATGCCTGAATCTCCAGAGGACATTCCCAGAAACTGCAAATGCCCAGAGGATGTTCCCAGAAACTGCAAGTGCCCAGGTTCCTCTATGTGCAGACGCTGAGCCTGGGCCTTCCCCTCACAGGGAGCCTGAGTGGAGCACAGCAGAGGCATCAGAGGGGCCTGCAGACAGCTGGGCCTTGGGTTCCTGGTCTAAGTAGAGGAAAATGGCCTTTGTATCCTCACCTGGAAGTCTCATTTCTCCTCCTCCTCCTGTCTTTACTCACCTAGAGATATGCCCATGAGCACACACATGAACATATGCACTGACACGCACAGGTGCACACACAGGCACAGACACGCACGGGCGCACACAGGGATACACGCGGGCAGGACCACCCCAGGGTGCTGTGAGGTGAGCCTGCTGGTTGTGGCACAGTCCTGAGTGGGCGTGACCTCTTCCAAAGAAAACCCATAAAGCCAGTGATTGATTTCATCATTAAAATATCCGGTGGGTTTAACAACCAATTACAAGATCCTTAATAACCAGTTTGCTGAGAATGCGGGTGTGCTCCTGCTTCCCAAGAACTCTAATTATCTCTTCTCCTTGTTCCACACGAGGCTGGCTGAAGCCTCCACTGTGGGAATCCGAACATGGAGCTCGGGCTTTGGGCACACAACAAACCTGTGTCTGTTTTTCCCGTTAAAACCGATGAGGGCTGCAGTCCTGTGTTGGCGTCCACCCTGAGGAGGGAAGAAGAGCGTGCTAAGGCAGCCGGCATTGGCGGAGCTATGAAGAGCAGGACTTTTAGAAGCAAAGGCCCTTGCCAGGTGCATCCCAGCATCTCACGCAGGGTGCAGTCTGGGAGACTTCTTCCTCCCTTGGTATCTCTGTTTCTTCTCCCGCAGTGGGTCTGGAGCTCGCCCATCCCGCATGTGAGGCAGCTTGGGGTGAAACAGCGCAGGGTTCCTAGTTGGTTCTGCTCCAAGGAAAGTACCTACTTGTCTTATTAACAAAAGTGGGCCCCAGTGGGTAGGAGTCCTCCCAGAGGAGGACAGACACCAGTGCGCCTGACACCATTGAGGTGGGTCCTGAGTGTGGAGCCCTGGGGAGGTGGCAACCGGGCAGCCATTCCCTGGAGAGTCTGGCTGGGGGACACACGTGGAGAGAGCATGCTCCTGCCGTCATCAGATACACCTGGATGGGGTCAGAACCTATAAAGGCAGATTTCCTAAACACGGGAGGACAAGGGGTCCTGCAGGAGCCACATGCTTGGTGCTGTGTTGTCCAGCCCAGGCTTGCCTGAAGGTCAGAGGAGGGTGAGTCCAGGGACACAGGACAGTGTTCAGAGCAGGGCAGGCTGGCTTGTGTCCCCATGATGTACTCCATACCATTTAATCATGGCAAGCAAGGAAAACATTTAGCTTCTCCCACACCTGTCCTGTGTCCCACCTGTCCTGGCACACAGGACACCCTCCTGTTGGAAGCCATGGTTCACTCCCCTTGAAGCAAGATAAGAAGGTGCTTGTCCCAAGGTCGTGTGTTTAGCGAGCCCTATATAGGGGAAAGGGCCTGTGTGTATCCCTGTGTGCACCTGCACATGTCTGTGCCTGTGTGTGCACCTGTGTGTGTCCATGCCTATGTCCATGTGTGTGCTCGTGTGGATGTCTCTAGGTGAGTAAACCTGCATCTTGGCAGGCTCGCCAATGGGTAGGAGGCTAGAGGCCACAGTGACAACCCACAGCTACCTTTCCCAGAAGGATGGGACCCTCACACTGAGGCCTGAGCAGAGGCCTTGTCCTGGCACCCTTATAAAAATGCTTGAAATTGGATTGGGGTTTGCAATCATTGTGCGCTTCATGGAGCAACACCTCCACCGAGCTCACACTGCCTGCCCACGGCCTTTGTGCACAGTGGTCTGGCTGTTCCCGGGGTTGGCATGGCATTCAGCAACAGGAAGGCTAGCTGGAGTTTGCCCTGTATCTTCAAATTGGCAAAGTCTTAGCTACACGTCAGATGTCATTTACGTGCCAAGCTTGAGTTTTAGAACCAGTTAATTTTGTCAGACGTTCTCGAAAGTATTTTTTGAATCAGAAAAGTATATGTTTTTATTGGTTTGCATAACTGAAAACAGGTTAAGAAATTCCCTCGCGTTTGCCAAAAACAAAACAAAACTCTAACACCTCTCCTTTAATATGGAGTCTGGAAAACGTGTGATTTCTGGAAAACCATCATGTGATAATTTAATAAACCTGGAGACTGTTTTTAAATTTTTATTGAAGCTCACTAATAACAGATGGTAAAAGCTACAGCCCGACAGCCTTTTACATCCGCATTTGGAAAATGAACTCGAAAATCTATCAATTAAACCACTGTTGCCACTTCTGTTTTAAAGGGCAATGATTTCTTTCCATGAGATCCCAGGTCTTGACCTGGGCCAGAATTAGAGTGCAGGATATTTGCTTTTTGTGCGAGATGAGTCCGGAGGTAATTACACGCATGTGTTTCTTTCTCCCTGCGCTTGTTCACATATGTGTCTTGGGGTCCTCTCGTGTCCATCCGGAGTGTGGAGCGCTAAGGAGTCTTTTGGCAGGGGTCAGAAGGACCAGCACATGAGGTATAAAGAGGTAAAGAAGCTTGGCCTGATTCTAAACCCATACTTTATAGTCAAGATTCTTTCTTATTAAGGCAAACTTTGTTTTATAAATAACACATACACAGAAAACGTGCCCACATCCTAAGGGTGCAGGACAGTGAATTTTTCAAGCAAAAACACAGTGATCAAGGACATTATAGGCACTGGGAAGCCTTCATCCAGCCCCTTCCGGTCATTAGGCCCCCGCCCCCCACAGGGAATCAGGATGCCACCAAGGGCCAGCCCTGCCTGATGGTGAACTGACATCAATGCCTGAGTCTGGCTCTTTCCGTGGTGTTGGGTGCGGCTGAAGTGATTTATTTCGATGGCTGTGTCCTATCCATTGCAAGAGCACACTCCGACCTATTTAAGCGGTGTGCTGGCAACAGTCCGGTTCTGTTCGATCTGGGCAATTACAGGGAATGTCATCATAGGTTTTCTTCTCTGCCTTGTGTGATATGTCAGCATTTCCGTTGAATTATACTGTGACATGGAATCGCTGGGTCCCAGACAGGGCACACTTAGCTTTCGTAGATTCTACCAGTTTTCCAAAATAGCTAAGCCAGTTCACAAGCCCCGAACCTCATGGATCCACAGCCTGACTCGGCCGTATAACTCTGCTTCGTGTAAGTGTCCTCCGGGATGAAATGGTGAGTGTGCCTACTTGGCAGAGCCAATTCAAGAACTAGACAGAGGAGTAGGCATTGTTCGACACCTTTGAGCATGGTAGAGTTTTGTTTTCTGAGCTCTAAGGATGAATATATGCTTGGAATATCTCACTGAGTGTAGTGGTGAAAGCCAGCTCTCCTTCCAACCCTCACATTTGCAATCGGAGGGGCGGAAGATAGAGGAAACTTTCAAGTTAGGAACAACAAAAGAGGTGAAGTTTCCGAAGTAGCATTTGCACATTGCTGTGCTCAGGCAGGTTGTCCAACCTGCAGAAAAGTCTAGTCCCGGTCCCATGAAAGAGGAAACGGGCTCCCTTCCACGGCCAGCAGGCTCAGTTGCTGGAACCACAGCTGCCAGGGAGGGGCTGCTCCAGGATGCAACCTGGGTGTGCCACCCTGTCATTCATTCCTTCAGTGAATATTTGCCCAACTGCCACCATGTGCCAAGTCCTGTAGGATCTTGGGGCTTCATGATGGGGAAGTTTCTGCCCTCAAGGAGGTCAGGGTCAGGGCAGGTGGGTGCAGGTTGGGGAATCAACCCTCAGAACACGGCATGCTGCTTGCAGCTCAAGGCCCATCTTCCCAGGCACTCCCTGGTAAACAGGGTCTCCCTCCAACTGCCTGCCTGGGATGGGGAGAATTTGAAGGCATGAGGGTCTCAAAAAGGGGAGAAGCATTCCAGGCAGAGGAAGCGTAAAGACGGGGCTTGGGACTATTTCCAGCAGAAATCATTTAGCATTATTCTTAGAAAGGGAGAAGCATCTCCAAACACCACTGAATTCTCCCTCACTAGGTATAATTCCCGTTCTCAGGACACTTTCCAGCAAGCCCTCAGCTCACCTGTGTCTTTCCTCCCAAAATGAGGTTTTTATTCATTTAACACTTTTTTTTTTTGAGAAAATCTCTTAATTTGTTGCAGAATACAGGCACTAAATCTGCCACCAAGAGGTGGAGGGAGCTAGCGTGGAACTTTCACCCTTTACCCAAATGTCAAGTCCAATCTTCAAACGAGTAGATGAAATCAAGCTAGCCTTTTTGTGACGAAACGTGATGTGCAGGAGTTTGACTTATGGTGCCGGCGACGTGAACCTGAGTTCACAGGCCCTGGTGGAAGTGCAGACTTTTCAAGCATGAATTCTCATTGACTTAGAGAATCGCTGTCTCTGGGGAGCAGTTGCTTTCTGTGGCCTTCCCTGCACAGTGGGATTTAGAGAATTTCTGTGCTCTCCCCCAAGGGACGTGCATCAGCCATAAAACAGCAAATCCTACCTCCTGGGCCTTGAGGCTCTTCCCCCACCAGCACTGCACCAATCGCCATATTCTGGTATGACCTCTTCTCCCCTGAGAGCTGGGGTCGCAGCTCACCTCTGCATGTGCAGGAAGCAGAGTGGATCACAGAGAAACCTGTTCCTGCCTCTGTGACCCTCCCAGGTCCATGCAGCCGTGGAGGACAAGTCTGGGGGCCTGCAGGACACTGGGTGGCTGCCAGGGCAGTCTGTGCCTCCGCAGCCTTTGTGCCCCAGCACCCAGAGCTCAGACCCGCTGTCCACCGGCCAGGACTACCCCAGGTAAGGACTACCCCAGGCAGCTCCTGGAGTAGAAGGCTAGGGCGCCAGAGCACGATGGAGTCGACACTGGGGCCTGACCTGAGCGTGCTTGCTTCTGACGCTCTGACCCCACTCTTGTCTCTGCCCTGATACCTGACCATGTCTCCGTCCTGGCATTCTCGGGCATCCTCTCCTCCTCCTCATTTATAAATGAATTCATTTTATAAATGAATACAAACGTAATGAATATATTATTGATGGCTGGAAGTAAACTGCAAAACATTGTGAATCGAAGGATTTCGTGTAACATGAACGTGGCAAACATAGACACGTGCTCACTCACATACCCGCACACACACATGCCGATCCCAGAGGGAGAATCGTGCAGCTTTTCCAGATGAAAAAAAAATGAGATTAGTAGTTTCTCTGTTGAATTACAGCACCACAAGAATGGTTACCTCCTTCACATCTCACCTGGGTTTTAAAATAAATTCTCTACTTTTGACTTCAGTTTTGAAATTAGAAATGATTTTATAAGAAGTGAATGGGTCTCTTTGGAGAAATTATTTCTGCAATCCACTTTGATTTGCCTTCTTTATATACTCAAAAGAACAAAAATCTAAAAATTAAGAGCTGTCCTTCCGATCGTCTGAGGTATTTCAGAGGGTATTTTCTGCTTCTCAGTGAGAGTGTGCGCTGACGCAGGCCAGGTCCAGGCAGCCAGCAGCCAGGACTCCGGGAAGAGTGAGCCCGCCAGTGCACTGAGGACAGCAGTCCGTGGGATTTGGGGGAAGCCCCTGCTTTCTAGTGGCCTGTACCTGCCTTTCAATCACCATTCCCATATTTAATATGAGGTTTTTAAAATATTTTCCTTGTTTTCAAGTATGATTTACAAAAGGGTAAAAGGGCTACTTTCCATTCTTCTTTTTATCTCTAGCAGTTGTATGGAAATGAAAAACAGGATTGGCTAAGGAGGGAAAGTTGTTGACTCCAGGTTCTGAGAAACCAGCTGACTCAAATTCCATCACCCTTCTTCATTACACAGCAGGCTCAGTGGTGACATTTGTTCCTGTCGAAGTCTTTGTGAGTCACTGCACACTTTCGGGCATGGTGTCTGAACTGCTCCATGCACACTCACCTTCATTTTCTGTGTCATCTGCTCTTTTTCTGATCCTCAGTACACACACACATGCACACACACATGCACACACACACATGCACACACACACATGCACACACACGCACACACATGTTCTAATCATGACTGAAATGAGCCCAAGTTCTCAACCACTGATTACATTTTTAAAAATATTCACAACAATAAATATTCAGCCCACAAAATTTGAGAAATTCAGGAGAACGTCTCTCTTTTCAATAATTCTCCTGAATATCACACTGCAGTTGGCCATGTTAAAAAAAAAAAATAGAAAATCCAGGTGTTTGTGAGGGCACACACCTCCAAAGAACAGATAAAATGCCCAACACCTGTTAAACCAATTAGCCAACTTACTGTATATATTTTCTCTTAAAAAATTAATTAAAAAATACAAAGTACATTCTAGTCGTATAGTTATATGTTATGGTATTATATATTTTTTACTTTGTGTGTTACATGTAGCAAGATATGATATATGTTATGTTAAATTACAAATTATAAATATATTTATAACTGTAGAATACACATTTATCATTACATATTATAACAATGTAAGCATAGCATCATAATTTAATAAGTGGAAATGATAGTGCCCTTGATCATGGAGAGTAGAAGCAGGTTTCTTATAGCATCGTTCTTGGTTTCCCTTCAACATGTATATAATACTCGTCAAGATGGGGATACTTAAATGCAGTCAACGCTCCAGCAAATTCTGGAGTGAAAAAGGCATCTCAGGTGAGAGTCTGTGTGGTCAACTTATTCAATTTAATTTAAACGTAAGTGTAAATAGTTTAAGGCGATAGCCCATTACTGCTCGCATCTGAATTCACACTGCCCCCCGGGTTGTAACAGAATCCAAACAACAACAAAAAACTCATCTAGACATCTGAAGTCTCCACTCTATTGGTGAGTGACAGATCTGGAAGACAGGTCTGAAAAGGAACTTTCTCCTTATATTCCAAACCTTGATTTTTTGCATCTGCCCACAAACCCATCTGATCTGTGAGCTCTTAGTTGTGGGGACAAAGGCATGTACGTGACCTACGGAGATATTTATGGTCAGCTCCAGAGAAGCAAGACATGTACTCTGCCTACTGGACACTGATCTGTTTGTGGAATTTCCTGAGAATGAACTGAAACAGGGCCATTGGCCTCTTTCTGAAATAACTTTTATGTCCAAATAAGGAAAAAAAAACCATGTGACTGGCAAAATTGGCATGCCTCTGGTTTTACTTACACGGTAGTCTGAATGGACCTGAAAAAACCAAACCATAGCCCTATTGCCACTACATTCAATTTGGCAATTTCCTGGTCATCCATGTTTTTGTTTTCTTTTCCCAAGACGGAGCCTCGCCCTGTCTCCCAGGCTGCAGTGGTGCAATCTCGGTTCATTGCAACCTCTGCCTCCCGGGTTCGAGCGATTTTCCTGCCCCAGCCTCCCAAGTAGCTGGGATTACAGGTGCGTGCTGCCATGCCCAGCTAATTTTTTGTATTTTTAGTAGAGACAGGGGTTCACCATGTTGGCCAGGCTGGTCTCAAGCTCCTGACCTCGCGAGCCGCCTGCCTTGACCTCCCAAAGTGCTGGGATTACAGGCGTGAGTCACTGCAACCAGCTGGTTATCCATATTTTTGAGGTTACTTCAATTAATGAAGAAAAAACTTGCTTCTCCACTGATACTGGTCTATTCAGAACATATCTTGATCTAGAAACTTACGCAGAAAAGCATCTCTGCTTCAGGAACAATTAAAGGATATAACCATACTTCTTCTCTTAGATTCCCTCTGCGTAAGATACAGTTGCCAATTAAGAAATCCACACTGAGAAATTAGGGAAATCACAGTGTTTCAAACCATGACACATGGTATGTTTTCAGAGTTATTTCTTGCTCCTCCAAGTCTAAAAGAAGCAAGGACTCCTTCAAGGATCTAGTGCCAGCCACAAGGCCACCTGCTCGGTGCAGAATTTGTCGGAGGGGAACAACATGCTGTGGAGGTTTCAGGCACTAAAGCAAGACTGGGAATTGATGTGAGGCCTGGTCCTGGAATGACTTGTCTGAGTCAGTAAATGAACTGTCGATCCACATAAAGTTAAAAAGAATTCTGGAGGAATAAAAGCACGCTCATTTGAGAAGCAATCAGTGGATTTCAGGCTGACCAATCAGTGGTTAAAACAAGTGACTGGTTGAACTGCTGATGGATTTATTACCATAGTCCTCACTCAGGACATGCCACAGTCTGCGGAGACTAATCGGTTCGCTCATTTTCAATAAATGCACTTTTTCTCACATGATAAAGCTAAGTCACTCATCCATTTATGTTCATTCATTAAAAAAAATTTAGTCAAACTTTGAATAACCTGCAGAAAATGTAAGATCTGCCACCAGTGGTTGGAATGGGAGAAATATAAAGGAATTTGGAAGGTTTCTAATGGGAAGAAATTTGAAACTTAATTAGAAATATAAAAAAAGAAAAATTGAGAATATAAGCAAGTTAAAGATAACTATCCTGTTTAGCATCTCCCCCTCTCTAAGCAGGAAACTTAGTCTATCTTTTTCACTGATCTATCCCTCATGCCTAAAATAGTGCCGTGTACGTAGTAAGTTCTTAATAAATATTTGTTGAATACATGAATGAACAAACACCTGTACTCAAAATATGCACAGGGCTGGAGAATGTTCAGGAGGTAAAAATCTGAGCCCACAATCTTATGGACAGGATAAAATTAATGGATTTTTTTTTTTTTTTTTTGAGTCAGAGTCTCACTCTGTCGCCCAGACTGAGCAATGGCATGATCTTGGCTCACTGCAAGCTCTGTCTCCCAGGTTCACGTCATTCTCCAGCCTCAGCTTCCCCAGTAGCTGGGACAACAGGTGCCCGCCACCACACCAGCTAATTTTGTTTTTCTATTTTAAGTAGACACGGGGTTTCACTATGGTAGTCAGGATGGTCTGGATCTCCTGACCTCATGATCTGCCCACCTCAGCCTCCCAAAGTGCTGGGATTACAGGTATGAGCCACCACACCCGGCCAATTAACAGATTTTTTTAGTACCCTCCTTGCTCTCTCTTCTGAGTCTCCAAGTGCAGAAGACTAGACTTCGTCAACGCAAGGTAACTTTTCGTGATTTCCTGGTTTCATCTTCCTTCATCTCTTATGCCAAGAGTCCTTTAAGAGTGGACCTAAGTTTCTAAACTCTAAGAAGACGGATGCACTTTTCAAGGTGGAGTGGTTCTCATCTTGGTCCTCACCTGTTCAGGTTGGCCCCTGCTGTACTTTCTTCCTGTCCTCTGGCCTCCAATGAGGTGTGCATGCTCCTGTTGTCTGGGCTTCGAGGGCAAGTGGAAAATGTGGCTTGGTCCCCCCTTTGCATGCCCCCACAAACCCCCTGCACATTACTCCACCCAGGTATGCAAGGCAGTTGTCTCAACAGGGCATGGGGAACTCTGAGACCCTGGTGGCAAGTGGGAGGTGCAGAGGTTCCCTCATTCTTGGGGTGCCAAACTCTTCTTCAGTTGCCATCACAACCCCTTTCCCTGCAGACCTTGGCCTAGGGAGATGGAACGTAGGCCCCCTCCTCAGAAGACCCATCAGGAACTTTCTAGATTCCCTTTGGATTCTATCTTTCAATCATTTAGGATTTGTACCCTGTTCCAGGGAGCGATCCTTAGGGTCTTCTATTCTTCACATTCTATGTGTGTTCTCATACTTTCTTGCAGTAAAAGACCCTTTCTTTCAAAACTCAAGTTTTGCCCAGAGTTTACAAAACCTGTTTAGGCCACAGGAGCCCAGCATTGACATCTCTGTGTGTTCCTCTTTTGTGCCTCTCACTGAGGCAGGCCACAAAGACTTCCCACCCTGGCTTGAGGGTCTGTGAAAGTCCTGGGAACCCAAGGGAGAAAAGATGTCCCTGGTTAATTCCTCAAAACAATGTCTGGTTAGAGGTTAAGCCAGGTGGTCACGAATGCGGCCAGTAACTCATACTTGAGGATGCTTCTAGAAAAATGTGTTTTGAGCTGGGTCTACTGACAACAAAAAAAGCTTGCTGGCCAGACAGATGTTCCCCAAAGTGTGGTTAGAGGGAGTGGCAAGAGTACATGCATGTGAGTGTGTATGGGCATATGTGTGTGGGCATCTGCATACGTCCATGGTGGGAGGCCCTGAGAAGCAAGAGTGAGATTATACAAAGGAGAGCCCAGGAGAAGTTTCCTGCAGAATGAGGATGGTTAGTTACAGAGAAGATGGTTGGTTGATGATGATGATGTTTGAATTAGTTCCTCCAATGATCAGTTTTAGCTACTGAGTCATTTGTGCTATCCAGTGATTTAATCAAACACTAATCTGGGTGTTGCTATGGAGGCGGTTTATAGATGACTTTTAGTAAATGCTGCTTGATTATCTGTGTGAGCCTGATCTAATCACATGAAAGACCTTAAGGGCAGAACTAAGGTTTCTGTGAAGAAGACTTTCCACCTGTGGACAGCAGCATCAGCTCCCGCCAGAGTGTTTCCAGCCAACAGCCAGCTCTACAGATTTCAGACTTCCCTAGCTATGCTCCACAATGGGATGAATGAGCTGATTCTTTGCAATAAATATCTCTGTCTATCCCTAGCTCTATCTCTGTATCTATCTCATCTCTATCATTGCCTCTACCTCTGCAGCTACATCTATGTCTATATGTTTCCTACCGGTTCTGCTTCTTTGTTGAAATCAAAGCTCATGCAGATTTTGGCATGGGGAGTGGTTCTAGAGGGACAGAACCTTAAGGATGAATTTTCTGGGTTTTCTTAATTGCTTCTGGGGTTTCTAAACTTGGCTCTTTACTTAATTGGTTTTCTTAATTAGTTCTGGGGTTTCTAAACTTGGTTTGATTTAAAGGCATGAATGATTCTATTTCTGGTGGTGAAGAGATCATTGATAGTTATGGTGTAATGTTGAAATAGAGATATGCAACATACGGCACTAAATACTTTTAATCAAGTGCTTCTAAGAGGCAGTGTTCTGATTGGTTGTGTATAGGAAACCTTAGAACATTTTAGTCAAACTGAGAGGTTTCATGAGGTTGACCGGTCGCTCTAAACTATGCTGGAAAAAGTGGGGAATGAAAATAATGAGATTAGCTCTGCATAGGTGACCTGAAAGTTTCTACATCTTCCCTGGAAGAAATCTTTATCTCCTGTAGCTATAGCTGCTGAGATTTCTAAGAATATAACTCAGAGGCTCAGTGTGAGTTGCTGAAATATAACCCAATTTGAATTCCCAACTAGGAAGTGTGTCTAGTGTCAGAGTGAGAGTGTTAATTAGGAAGAAACAGGGTCACAAAAATGGAATGAGGATATATGAGAAGATTCTGATGAAGCTAGATACATTGAACCCCTAAATTCTGAGGAATCTTCTTTGCCAGTAAAAACAATTGTTCCACCCTTGTCTGAGGAGATTAACCCTGCTTTCCACGAGGCAGCTTCAATGGCCTTCCCTGAGGTCATTGCCTTGCTTCATCTTCCTTATTCTTTTTAGAGCCTATATCCACCACACCTCTTTTCTTATAGACAAATAACTTGACTAAGGTCTCAGCAGGATCCAAAGTGTAAGGTTAGGGTACAAAATGTGATCACTTCCAAAAATGGCATGTTTTTTCTCATGTATACATATAGCCAGAGGAAAAGACAAGAAGTTCGGGGGACAGTGTGACCATAGAGGCAGAGATTGGAGTGATCCAGCCCCAAGCCAAGGGATGCCTGCAGTCACCAGGAACTGGGAGAGATGAGGAAAGAGCCTCCTCTAGAGCCTTCTGAGGGAGCATGACCCTGTCAACATCTTGATTTTGGACTTCTGACTTCCGAGACTGGGGGATAACACATGTCCATTATGTTAAACCTCCCAGTTTGTGGCAGTTTGTAACAGCAGCCCATGGAGGCTAGAATAGTCCCATCCAACCTCAACAACTCCATCATACAGGCATATTTAGGCACCTTGGTCCTACTATCTGAGGACATTCATTCAGCCCACTGTAAATTTCTGACCAGTGATTTGGTCGTAGTCTGAACATTTGTGTTGCAGGAAACTGTTCTAGGGCTCAGGAGACCTGCAATCTCAGTTTGCCACTTAGGTAGCCTTCTGGTCATAAACAAGACATTCAGCTTCTCTCATCTACAAAATAAAGGGAAAGATACCTATGCCCCAAAGGAGCTAAACGTATACCTTTGAAGCACCTGGCTCGATGCTGGATCTGGAGAATGTGTTTGGCCACTGCTCTCCCATCTGCAGAGCCCACAGTGTTCCTTGCTACAGCCAAGGTCACATAGTCTTACCATGGGTCTGACACCACTCCCCTTATCGCCTTTACCTACTAAACTCACTTTTATTTTTAACTATGCCCTGGCTTAGATAATTAAACTTCCGTATTCAGTTTGGGGAAAGAAATGTTCGTAAAAACTCTCTAAAAAGGGCAAAGCTTCATGAGGGCTGATAGTCCCTATTTGGATGACTGTGCTACACCCACCTCACCTGTTGTTTTGACTTAAGGCTTAATGCCAGAACAATTTGAATTCCAATTTCCGTTTAATAGCTTATTAAGAATATAGGTGCACTTATTTTACCTGCTTAAGCTTCAGTGTCTACACATATAAACTGGGAGCATTAATTGTACATACTTTCTAAGTTAGTGTGGTTATGAAATCACACACGTCAAACACTGAACACACCGCAGCACTACCGTGTTAGTTACTGTTGTCCCTGTTGGAAAGTAGGGGATTTCTAAAAATTCAGGCAATTTCATTTCACTCTTACAGTGTAAAAATTGTTTTACTTGAATGATGGAAACTTACATTTTTATTCTTTCATTGAGGCTTTTCTCGTTATTCTTTTATTCTCTTTGATAACTTTTCAGAAATTGTGTTAAAATACATAACACTCTGAATTTAACCATTTTTAAGTGCACAGTTCTATGGCATTACATACATTCACATTATCACGCAACCATTGCCACCATTTATTTCATCCCAAACTAAAACTCTTGTCTCCATTAAATACTAACTCCCCATCCTTTTCTTCCCCACAGTCCCTGGTAACCTCTAATCCTCTTTCTCTATGAATGTTCCTATTCTAGATATTTCATCTCAATGGAATTATATATTTGTGCTTTTCTGTCTGGCTTATATCATTTAGTAATATCTTCAAGGTTTATCCAGGTTGTAACATGTGCCCATTTCCTTCCTTTTAGAGGCTGAGTAATATCCCATTGTATGCACAGACCATGTTTTGTTTATTTATTCATCTGATGATGAACTCTTCAGTTGTATCCATCATTGGCTATTGCAAAAAACGCTGCTAAACCCATTGGTGTACAAATGTCTATTTGAGACCTGCCTCTTCACACTTTCGGGTATTTACTCAGAAGTGACATTGCTTGATCACACCGTAATCCTAAGTTTATGTTTTTGAGGAGTTACCGTATCATTTTCTCTCTTTGATAATTTTTCTTATTTTAATAATTTTTTAGATTGTTCAAAACCTTGCATTTCTTGGGGTCACTTTTGGCTTGTTTTGCTTCACGTGCTATTTTTTTCCTGGTTTTGTTTCCCTTTGGCTTGTTTTCAGTAACAATATGTGTTCAGCCCAGTGCAGGCCCCCACAGAGGAGCAAGACATGAGCTTCTCTGAGGTCTTGCAGCTGGCTCAGCTCTGGATACACAAGTTCACGGGGAATAAAAATGCTGACCCCACATAGTTTTGTGGGACAGGCTTGGGGTTTACTTGGTTTTAAGAGACTTTTTTTTTTCTTTTTTTTTTTTTTTTTTTTCTGAAGCAGTGGGTCTGTTTTCTCTTGTGGTAACACTTGATGAGTTATGCATTAATGTGGGAGTTTCAGTATCAGATCCTTGTCTTAATTGTGACTGAGGCCAGAGCACCTTGGTTTGCGAAAGCCCAGCCTCTGACTTGTGATATCTGCACCAGATAACCTGGGCACTGCTGTGGAAGTTCATAGATTTAGCCTAAACTCAATTTTTACATTTCTTTTTTATTTTAAATTCCCTTCCTAGTAAAGATGTTTCATTTGAGCTCAGAGATTTATGTGCATGTTAAGCTTTATATTTTGAAAGAATTATAAACTCAGAGGAAGTTACAAAAGTAATAGAGAGATGTCCTGTCTACCTGGTTTTCCTCAAGTGTATTTTAGCTATGAATATTTATTTTGAAAATTCCTGTATTTTATTTTTTTAATGGCTTAAACAAATTAGAATTTTATTTCTCTTTCAGGTAAGGTACAGAAGTGAGCAGTTGGAATGGTGTAGCACTTCTCTTCCACTAGGTATTCAGGAATCTACACTTCTGTTTGCTCACAATGATCCTCATGGTGCAAGATAGTGCCTAGAGCTCCAGCCATCACAACTGTATTCCAGGAATTACCTATGAATTTTTAACAATTATATTTTGTTAACAGTTTCTGTGTATTTGGAGCAGGAGAATCTGGCATATTCACTCAGTCTTCTCGGCTGCCAAAGTCTGAATCCCCCTTTCAAATTCTTCCGAGAAGCTTTCTGATCATGACTTGTTATATAGGTTTTCATCCTTTAGTGTGCCACTCTGGAGGGTGTGTGTGAGCGCACCTGCACATGTGTGTTCCTACATGCCCAAGTATTGTCCAGGTTCTCCCAGGGCAACACTGGCGCTTCCTACATTTCTGTGACCTGGTGTGATGGGGAGGTTCTCATGCCTGCTTGCTGATAGAGGCATGGAAGAAGAGGGACTCTCTCAGACAGCTGAGCCCAGCACAGTGCAGGAAGCATCACCAGGTCTCCTAAATCCAGGCCAGCAAGTCTAGCTTTCAAGTGAACACAATAAGGTAAGTTTGATTGTTTGGTTTACAAGAGGGTGGGCAGGGGAGTTAAATTTAAGGAAAGGAAAAGGGTCTCACACTTTTTATTTTGAAAAAAAGCAAGCCCTCATTTTTGGGGGTAGTGTACAAATAGATAGCTATGACTCGCTACACAGCTTATGTTCTTTTAAAAACCTACAGTCTTTAGGTGAGTATCTAGAAAACTTGACATTCTCCTGTCATTCTAACCTTGATCAACACGTGAAAACCTAACTTGCATTGGAGGTGAAACCTCCAACCACGGTCCAAAGTAACTCCTGAGACGGCTCCTCCAGGAGCTGGCCTCCTCTCTGATGGGCCAGAGCAGACCCTTTCCCCATAAACAATGCTCCCATGGGCCCCGCATGGGCTCCACCCAAAAGTGGCACAGCTCTTCCCAGAGACCTCTCCAGGTGGTCATGGGGAGGCACTCCTCCTGGGGTTTCTGAGCTGGGCTGCAGGGATGGTGTAATGCAAAGGGCTTCTTGGAGGAGGGCGCCCTGGAGATGCTGAGATGCCTGTAGTACATTGGTATGCGTCAAACACTCTATTTGTTGATTATTTTTTCCATATGATGACTCTGAACTATTCTGACATAGTGCAGTAAAACCAAACCAAATCAAATCCAAACCAATCCAATCAAAAGAACTTGCTTAACATCAGGCTTAGCTTGTGATCTTTTAGTTGAAAAGAAATCACAGTTCTCACAAGTATGGTACCATTTGCCTAAAAAGTTACTGTGGTGCTTAGTTAAGATTTATTTTGTCTGATGTATACCACCTTCTGGGTTATATATATATATATTTATAATATAATATAATATGTATACAAATATATATTTATATAAAGTATATAATATGTATACAAATAATAGTTTTATATAAGCAATATATAATATGTATACAATATATATTGTATAAACCAAGTATATATATGTATCAAATATATTATATAAAAAGTATATATAATATGTATACAATATATATTTATATAACAAGTATATATGTATACAAAAATATATATTATATAAACAGTATATAATATGTATACAATAATATTTATAAAACAAGCAATATGTATTACAATATATATTTATATAAACAAGCATATAATATGTATAATATATATTATATAAAAGCATATAATATGTATACAAAATATTTATATAAACAAGCTATATAATATGTATACAAATTAATATTTATATAAAAGCATATAAATGTATACAAATTATATTTATATAACAAGCATATAATATGTATACAAAATATATTATATAAAACAAGCATATAATATGTATACAATATATATTTATATAAACAAGCATATATTATACAAATATTTATATTTATAACAAGATATAATATGTATACAATATATATTTATATAAACAAGTATATAATATTATAAAATATATATTTATATAAACAAGTATTAATATGTATACCAATATATATTTATATAAATAAATAATATATTTAATAAAAATAAACATATAATATTTATAATATAATAAAGTATATATTTACATATAACAATTATTATATATTTATAATAATAATATATATATTATACCACACACACACATATATGTATATATATTCATTGTGCCATGACCTGGCATTTCACGTTTCTTTTACCAGGTATTCAGCATTTGCTTGACTCTAACTTGCAGAGTTCCTTAGGCGATGACCTTTCATGGAACTTCTATGACAGTAAATAAACTATTAACTGAAGGAAAATGTTATAATTAGTATGTCTATTTGCTGCATTGTATATGGATTAATGATAAAAACACTTAAGTAATCGACCTTCAGAGCCATATATTTGAGAACACTCACATAATTAACCATATTTTCCTATGTAATTTTTAAATAAATCTAGTTTTAACCTATGTTGTAAAAATAGGAAACTTGGCTTAAATATATATACATAGCATATCGTTTCAGGATTTTGTCAGTGTTGAAAGCGCCGATGTTCATCTTCGTATTTATATACATTATTTAAATTTTGTCTCAAGTAATTTTGAAATTTTAAATAAAACTGCTATGATTTCTAAAACAAACAAACAAACAAAACCTGTGCTTTTTACATGGTGAACTTCCAAGCTTTGTCTGTATAGTGCTGCTGGAAAAAAAAAATAGATCCAGAGGGGGAAAATGCGTAGCAGCGCTGAGTGCATGCAGGCACACACCCCAGGGCACAGCGCTGCTGCTGTGCACATTCGCAGGTGTGGTGCTAAACAAAAAGAGAGACCCAGTAACAACGAGCCCCCGCCCTGGTGCCCTGGCAAAGGAAGCCACAGTTTCCCCATTTCACATTAACTGGGACCCGTTATCACGATGTGACCTTTGCCAGAAGCAGAAAGTGCTGATTCCTGCACAACCGGTAAGTGATGAGAAGGTGGAATCTCCCATCTGCCAATGACAGTGGTGATTGCCATGTAAGGAAGTTAATGTTTTGTGGAATTTACAACCCGATATTAATGGTTTCTCCTCTAGCACTCTCTTCTTACTTTGTTTTCATCCCGATTTTTTTTTTTTTAACAACAAAGGAAACCGGACAATATGTGAAGCCTCATTAATTCTCTTTAGTTTTGATTTTTCCCTTCTTTTTTCCCCCCCTCCTTCTGGAGGGTAAGCAAGAGGCTTGTCATGAGGCCTTTCCATAAACTCTGGTTCATGGGAGGGTGAAAGTTACAGCCTCGCCTACGCATGGGGTAGAGGGCCCGCTTTCAATGCCCCCAGCCCTTTAACTGCCGGCAGTTTTATGGCCCTCTGGATCACCAATTACACAACCAGGAACAATGGACCTACCACTTAAATGACCAGGCCTCAAATTTGCCTTGATTTGCCAATGTGTGTCATAGCAACACTTTCTTTGCAGGTCGGGAGAGCCTAATTGCAGGAATGAAGATGGATCAGGACCTGAGAAAGGCCGCTCCCGGGAACAATATGCTCAGCCTCTCTGCCCCTTAGGCCCGACTGCATTCTCCTGACCCCAGGCTGCCCTGCTAGCACTCCCCCGACCTGAGGCTGCTGAAAGGAAACTGTCTGTGTCTTCGGGAACTTTCATGTCCTGCAGAAAGTGTGTGGTGGGGTGGGGGGGTTGGGGCACTGAGTTCAGGGGCTCTGGAGTCTAGGAAAAATGAATTGTAGGATGGGACTCAGACAAGACGCAAGCCTCAGGATGCCAGGATGTGTCCTGGTCTCTGATTTATCTCGTAACTGTGGTAGAAATCTGAGCGCCTTCACACTCTTGCCCCACTCAGGGCCCAGGGGAAGCCCTAGGCACACGTTAGTCACGCGGGGAAGTAACTCTGCATCTGTACCCACTTTGAAAAAAAACTGTAAGAAAAATAAGGAATGGTAAAAGTTGAGGATAACTGAAATTTCAAAATTGAAGAGGCTGATTCTGGCAGAAAATAAATGAGGAAAACACCATTGATTTAATAAGCATCTTTTCTATACAACGTTGTTGTTTATTATTCCTTTGTCCAGTGTTGGGGATTGCCGACTGAAGTATTACCTCTGTTCTCTTTTTTCCCACACTGCATAGATGTTGCTTCAGAGACGATGGTAAGTGCAGCCCAGGCCCCTCACCACCTGCTGGAGTCCACCCCCAGCTGCACCGGCTTTCAGGACAGGAAACTTGGTGTAAAAAAGAAAAACCACCTTAAAGAAACCAACGAGAGCAGAGAAGACAGACTTGCCTAAGGTTGTGGAATTTCTGGAACTGGTCTGTGCTGGTTTCCTAGGCCTGCACAAACTTATTACTGTAAACTGGGTGACCTAAAGCAACAGAAATGTGCTCTCACAGTCCTGGGGGCCAGAAGTCTGAAATGAAGGTGTCTTAGGGCCAAGGTCTCTCTGGAGACCCTTTCTGGCCTCCTCCAGGTCTCCCTGGGGGTCGCCAGCTGTCCTGGGCTGCCTTTGTCTCACGGAAGCATCAGTCTTTTGCTGCCTCTGCTGTCTCTCCCTGTGTGTCCCTGTTGCGTTTCTGTCTTCTCTTCGTAGGAACACCAGCCGTGGCCTTAGGGACCACCTTAATCCAGTGTGGCCTCAGCTCAGCTAATGGCATCTGCAAAGACCCAACTTCCAATGAGGCCACATTCACAAGGTACCAGGGGTTAGAGCTTCAACACATACTTCTGAGAAACACAATCCGACCCACCAGAGGCCTTGATCAAGATGCCATCTACAGGGTGGGCCCAGAAGATAAGACTTTGACTTATCTAGAGGGGTCTTCAATTCCAGGAGCCCAGGCATCCTGTGGCTTCAGGGTCTGCAGTATGAGCTCCTCACCCCACGGAGAGCCTCCTCTATGTTGGAAGACACCCCCAAGCCTCCAGGATGCTTCATAAAGAAGAACAGGGCCTACGATGTATGTGCAGCGAGAGGCCCTCACCTCCATTCCTTAACCCCGGAAGCATCCATTAGGAGAGACCCCTGCTGTGTCGTCCCTGGACCCCATATTCTAAAACACACGATCAAGGCTAAAACAACGACAATCACATGTAAAGACTGCTAACAAGACTTATTTCCTTCTTCATCTAATTTTTCACGGATGGTTTAAATCTCTGTTCTTAACATAAAACCTTCCTTTAAGTGTTAGAGCGTGTGTAAAAGGTGCAGCCTTAGTGAGGACAGACCATCCCATAGCATCTTTCCCTTTAAGAAATAAAGGAAAAAATAGCTTGACCAAGGTCAGAGTCAGTTAAGCCCAGTTTCCATCCTAATAAGCCCTTTCTGGGATAAACCTGGTCCTTCAGAAATAGGATCGTTCAGCCGGACCAGGTGGCTCATGCCTGTAATCCCAGCACTCTAGGAGGCTGAGTTGAGTGGATCATCTGAGGTCAGGAGATGGAGACCAGCCTGACATGGCAAACCCCATCTCTACTAAAAGTGCAAAAATTAGCCAGACGTGGTGGCGGGTGCCTGTAATCCCAGCTACTCAGGAGGCTAAGGCGGGAGAATCGCTTGAACCTGGGAGGTGGAGCTTGCAGTGAGCTGAGATTGCGCCATTGCACTCCAGCCTGGGTGACAGAGCTAGACTGTATCAAAAAAAAAAAAAAAAGAAAGAGAAAGAAAGAAAGAAAGAGAGAGAGAGAAAGAAAGAAAGAAGAAAGAAAAGAAAGAAAGAGAAAGAAAAGAAAGAAAGAAAGAAAGAAAGAAAGAAAGAGGAGCTTTCTGCATATTTTGATGCTCTGGTGACTTAGAGTTATTCTAATAAAATCTTGAGTGTTCTTTACTCTGATAAATATTTTAAACACTGGAAGAAATTTTTTAAAAATAACAAAATGTGATCTCATTTCCCTTCCAACCCTGGGAAAAAAGTGCTAGTTCCTTCCGGTGCTGTTTGCCAAGGGAAATCTACACCTTAATTCAGGGCAGCTGTCATCTTCTGCAGTTTCTCTGGGAAAAAGAGTTATTCCGCCTCTCTGGGACTGCACAGCAAGGGAAGAAGGCATAGGAATATTCTCTGGTCTGATTCCTCAGTGACAGGCCATGTGGTCTGTTGTGAATTTCGCCAAATAGCATTTTCTTATCTTTGGATCTTCTGTAATGGCCAGGGTGAAAACTCTGGATTCCACAGATTTGTCTAATTCTTACCACAATTCAGGCAGTTGAGAAGATTTTTTTCAGTTTTTATTTCGTTTGAGCTCTTTTAGAAAGTCTTTTGCCCCAGATTATTTTAATTTCTTGGTCTATCGGCAAAGTGTGAATATAGCACTTGATACACGAATTGTGGGAAGATCTTCAGTTATTCTATTGGAAGAAGGAGCCCAGCCACCCAGGCCCACAGTCTCTGGCCCCGTTACCTTCATCTGGTGTGGGGCTGCCAGGGCCTGGGGTGGCTTTTGGGCGGCCTTTGCTGCATCTGATCTTCCTTTACTGAAAGCTGCCTTCATGTGGGGCATGCAGTGTCCTGGCCTTGCTGTCTGCTTTCCTTCAGGTCCAATGGCAGATCAGAGGGTTGTTGGCACTGTGGAGCCATGCCCCCCACTCCCAGCTCTGCCACCTTCAGGGAGGTCTGGGGGCCTCTGACTATTGGCCCTGCCCTGACATCAAGAGGCTGACACAGGTGGAAGGAAGGGGTGTGAGATGCACAGGCAGGCACAGCCCCCGTAGGTCATCTCCGGCCCTCACGTCACCACCTATTGACTGTGTACTTTTGGAGCCACACCAGCCCTCTGGGGCCTTCTCCGTTATCTCCCAGCATGCCGAACAGTGCCAAAGAGAGCAGGAAAAAGGGACAGAGGAAGCTTCCAGTTTCTCTAAAAATTGCTTTTTGATAGCCCTGTCTTTTATGCTCACCTCTGTATCTTGCATTTCTCTGCATATCTGTGACAACTCGTTGAGAGGGAATAGAGTCTCTGGCCTACTCAGGTGTCTATAATGGGGAACTAACCTAGTCTAGGTTATTTGAAGCTCTGCTAAAATACTTCAAATCTCCAAAGTTACTAGGGTTGCCTCCTGACTAATCTAAGTCCCAGAAGGTGAATTCTGGCACCTTCTCGGGATTTAGGGTCCTGTCATAAAAGAGAGTCAACCCTGTGATCAATGGACTTTTGAATCTTATCCAATGACATCCATTTGATGCTTATTATTGACTTCACTGAGAAATACACCAAGCACTGTGGGGAAATACGAGTGAATTCTAAAACATGGCACATTGTATAGAATTCACAACTCAACTATATATTTATGATTTAGATAAGGAAATAAGACTTAAGCAAATAAATCGGTGTGATAAAAAACCAAAATGAGATTTAAACAAACAAACCTGAGTGAGTGGTGTACCCAGCGGTCCAGGAGTCACAGGTGGAGGAGTCAGGACCAATATCTAGAAGGAGTTGGAAATTAAGCCAGGAAGTAGGGGTGGCTGGATTTCACTAGTGTTGGGGCAGCCATCCTCGGGCGCTGTGGGGAGCAGGAATAACCTCACGGGTGTGAGGACAGGCACGGAGCAGCCCTGGCTGCGTTTCCCTGGAGGAGAGTGTGGGTGCAGGGCTGGGGGTGGGCAGGGGACCTGTGCATGCTGCACCAGAATCCCAGGTTTCTCCTGGAGTCACTGCAGGCCCTTGGCTGGACAGCTGTGTGAAGGGGATGCTTTAGAAAGGTTCGTTTGGCGGCAGTGAGCCAGCAGAAGGTCATCTCGACTCTCCTTGGAAAATCGCCCTCCCCAGAGCTGCACTCTGAGCCTGCACGTGTTCCCCAGCATCTGCCTCCCGTTCTTCTCCTGGGTCAGAAGGACGCAGAGCTCTCCTGCAGTGGCCGAGGCTCCCGCAGCGGCAGAGCGGAGATATTCATTTGTTTATTTCCAGCACTGCTATCTCAGTGGTATCTGCGCTCACAGAACAAGTGCCCATTGGCTGCCTTTTACCCACACGTGCAGATAAATCTCCCAGCTTATCTCCCCACACACAGGTGCCACATATTCACGAGGCACCAGACCAGAGGCCCTTCTTAATTGCCTGCCATCAGGGTGCTCCCAGGGAGGCTCCCACAGCAAGGATAGCACCTGCTGCCTGCACACAGAGTCTTCGAATTCTGCAGGGGACGCTCCTGTCTTAGATCTTCTGGGAGCCTCAGAGTAACTGAGGGCTGGGGAGAGACCATCTGGACCCATAGCAGCTCTGGCTGATCCGCGATCAGCGGTTCTGGCAGAAAACTAGCCCGGCCTGCTTCAGTAACATGGAGCTAGGGGTCCAGAGAGCTGCCCACTCGCAGGTCCTGCTCCTCGGCTGTGAACACCACTCCAGTTCAAGTGAAGGAAACACACTGGCCAGAGAATAGCCCTTAAAGCTTATTCTCTAAATACTGATGCTTGAAAGCACCACCCCAGGGATGAGAAAAGCACCTTCCAACAGGAGACTTTTGTTTTCAGTGTGGACTTTGCAGGAGGCTTCGGGGTCCTGCAGATCGCAGAGGACAATGACCGGCCAGGAACCTTGAGTTTGTGTTTAGGGCAACTATCGTGCAAGAGCAATGCTCTTCTCTGACACTGGTCACCTGGCACCTGCAGCACCATGCAGCTCACCACACCCTGTGGTTCCTGGGCATCTGCAGGCTCCTGTGGCTCGAGAGGACCTGGGGGGCTCAGCTCTGCCATGTCTTTGGGAAGAGCCTTCTCCCCACAGGGCTGCATTGACACTCAGGTCCACAGAGCTTAGTCACTGGTACATGGGCAGGTCACTAAGTGGCTCCTGGGAGACACTGGCTGTTACAGGAGGTGTCCTGAGTGTCATGGTGAGATCTCTGGCATCCCATGCTTTTCCGGTTGCATGGAGGGTCGTAGGCCCTGGTGTCTGACCTGGGGAAGGTGTCCTAGCTCCTGTGTCCTGCATAAGTGGTGCGTCCCTTGGCATGCTTGCTGAGAGTTAAAACGCAACACAGGTAGCTACTGCCCACTGCTCTGGGGCTTCCAGCAACACACCTAGAGACTTTGTCTCCTCTTTTCCAGCATTCCCCAACTGACGACATCATCTTGCAAAATGTTGCTTAACCATCCTATGACTTAATTTTACAATTTGTAAAACCCCAATCAGTACCCGCCATGGTTCCACCCCAGCACTCACTGCAGAGGAATCTGTTCCAATGTCTGGATCTGTTGTGGAAGTGCCTTGGCATCTTCCCCTCCAGTGGTTATTGGTCACAGTCTATGGCACACATCCGCAGGTGCAGGAGGAGGGGGAAGAGGTTTGGTCTGTGGTGGTGCCTGGAACTTTGCATGTCAGGCTTCGCACAGCCCAGCGGTGCAGCCCACAGGTACTGCAGAGACGTGGAGGGTGATGCAGGGGGAGCTTTGAGATGGGCTCCAAGATTTGCAGTCCCTGACGTGCAGGCCTAAGTACACCCTTCCCCTCGGGTGTGGTCAGACCTGTGGATAGCATGGGATTTTGCTTCCGTGATGATTAGCTGACTTTGTAGGATGCATTCCTCAGCCAGGGCCACCGTAACAACACAGCCGCAGAGCCTGGGGCTTGAACGATGGGGATTTGTCATCTCACGGTGCTGGAGCTGAAGCCAGAGGGGGGTCAGCGTGGCCATTCCCTCCTAAGGCCTCTCTCCTGGGCAGGTAGGCAGCGTCTTCTCTCTGTGTCCTCTGTGTCTGTGTCCTGACCTCCTCTTCTGAATCTGCTCCAGGCCTCTGTTCGAGCTCCTGGTAGTCACTGGCAACTCTTGTTGTTCCTGGGCTGGTGGAAGCGTCACCCCAGTCTCTGCCTTCACTGCCACGGGGCGTTCTACCTGTTTGTATGTCTGTCTCCAAATGTGTCCTTTGTATAAGGACAGCAGCCATAGTGGATTAGAACCCACCCCACATGGCCTCAGATAACTGTAATATCCTCTTTAAAGGATCTGTCTCCAAATCCACTCACATTCTGAGGTACTGAGGGTTAGGATTAGGTCAGCATATACATTTCATGGGGAATATATGATTTAGCCCAGAACATATGACCAAGATGAAGACATTTTGCATTTATAATTCAGGTCACAAATCAGTTGAGGTTTGAATCAATTAAAAGGAAAACTACCTTTGGTGAGGCTGACCTAATCGGGTGAGAGCCCTAGAAGAGGGTCTAGGCTCTTCTGAAAAGAGAACGACACTTCTTTGCTGGCCTTGACTAAGCACACAGCCATGTTGTATGTTGCGTATGGAAGAGATGGCTTCTAGAGCTGAGGGCCTCAGTCTTGCAGGCACAGGAGGCTGAGTTCCACCAATCCCATCCACGCCTGGGGAGCCTCTTCCTAGCTGAGTTTCCTGGTGGAAATGCAGCTCGGCAGCCACCTTGACTGCAGCCTACACAAACCTTGGGCAGAAGACCCAGCTAAGCCCTGCCCAGACTGACTCACAGGAGCTGTCAGATCCTAAACCAATGCTGCATAGCTGGTGGTAATTACTTCTGCAGAAACAGAAAACTAACTTGGATAGGGAACGCTCTGGGTCCTCAGTCCAGGGGGATTTTCTTCTCCTGTCTTTTATGATCGCAGAAATGATAGAAATTTTCACATAATGCAAGCTTTCTGTGTTTGCTTGCATTTACTTGTCTAATTTCTAGAAAAAGGAAGGCCTTGATTCTAGGAGAGAAAAGCAGAAGAGAAAATGCAATCCCTAAACGCCCTTGGGTAAATGAAGAATTCCTGGCTGCATCAGTTTTTTGGGGGAAGCATTTGTCCTGAGCTTTTGGGGTGGTGGCTGTGGGCAGCTTTGCCTTTGCGGGCCGGGCTGAGCCCGAGGCCTCCCTGGAGCCTCCCCTTTCCCCTTTGTCTCTCAGGGGCACTCATGGTGTTTACTTTTTGCATTGAGGCCAGGGGGATGCGTGTGTGTTCTGGTGCTTCTCATCCCACGGTGGTTCACTGCTTGATGCTCTGAGGAGTGTGGTGGATTCACAGGATTTTACGTAGAAAAAAAGTGATTTTCACCACTCGGATGTGGGCTTTCCTTAAGTTCTCTTTTCTCTCAACCTTACTTTCACACACTGTCTCAAATTTTCCTCCCATTTGTCAGTCTCTAGACATGATGGCCTGTGTCTGCCCTGCCCACTCCACAGGCTTGAACTATTGAAGCCTAGAAGAGGCTGTAACAGAGACTCGAGTTGTATGTTTAAGCAGTAAATGTGATCATCCCTCCCAACCCACTGGTTCTGTGTATACCTGGGCTTCTATTAAACTACCTGTCTCTGAAGGCCTCCATCTGCCTCGCCTCACATTATCTCCCAAACAGCCAGCACCTGAGCCAAGAGCCTCCCTAGGAGGTACACGTGCAGGCACCACCTCCTCACCAAGTGCTGACCATGGCCACGGCCGTGTCACGCCTCGACCACCCAGGAAGAGCTGCAGTGGGCACTCCAGACACAAACAATTCCAATGGGAACACCCCTTTCAAAGACACAACAACCTGTCCAGAGCCCACCCCCTCCCTCTCCGGGCCCTGACACTCCCAGCCATCATCTGCCCGGCCCCACTCAGCTCTAGATCAGGTAGCATATGATTCGGGGCAGCCCCATTCAGCCCACTGAGATGGCTCGCACTAAGCCTGCCCTTCCCAGGCTCCCCCACCCCACCCCGCTCCTGCTCCCTCCCGACCCACCCTGCTGCTTCCCCTGTGGCCTCTCACGGTGTGCTGTGCCCCATTGGCAGGGATCTGGGAGTGTAAAGTCTTCCTTTCTACAGTCATTCCCATGTCTGCATGTCTTACCGCAGGATTAAAACAAGTCCGGTTACCCTTTCCTAAAACAGAAGGAATTCTCTGTTAGAAATAGGGGAACCTTCCAGGCTGGGAGTGGTGGCTCACACCTGTAATCCCAGCACATTGGAAGGCCAAGGCTGGCAGACCACTTGAGGTCAGGAATTTGAGACCAGCCTGGCCAACATGGAGAAACCTCATCTCTACCAAAAATACAAAAATGAGGCTGGTGTGGTGGTGTGTGCCTGTAATCCCAGCTACTCGGGAGGCAGAGGCAGGGGAATTGCTTGTCGCTTGAACCTGGCAAGTGGAGGTTATAGTGCGCCGAGATTGCATTACTGCACTCCAGCCTGGAGCCTGGGCGACAAGGACTCTGTCTCAAAAAATGCAAAAATCAAAACCAAGGAAGAAATAGGAGAGCCTTCCTAAATTGTTTTTTTTTGTTGTTGTTGTTGTTGTTTTTGACGGAATCTTGCTCTGTCGCCAGACTGGAGTGCAGTGCCGCGATCTTGGCTCACCACAGCCTTGGCCTCCAGGGTTCAAGTGATTCTCCTGCCTCAGCCTCCTGAGTAGCTGGGATGACAGGCATGCACCACCACATGCAGCTAAGTGTATTTTTGGTACAGACAGGGTTTCACAATGTTGGTCAGGATGGCCTTGATCTCTTGACCTCATGATCTGCCCACCTCAGGCTCCCAAAGTGCTAGGATTACAGGCGTGAGCCACTGCACCACACCTGAATCTTCTTAAATGCATCACAGGCCTTGGGTCAAAAACCGACCCTCCTTCTCACCAGATGCCGAACCTCCAGCGGCCACAGCTTCCTCTCTGATAAATGGGAGGACAGACCATTCCTGTCTACAGATGGATGCGCCTGGCATCGGCTGTACACTCTTGAAATGCAAGTTGCCCTCCTCCCAGACCCAAGGAGGCTTTCTTTGACTGAACAGAAGAGGGTGGCACCAGCAGCCTGGTGGCTAGCAGTCCTTGTGGCCGCTCCAAAGCCACCCAGTGCAGTGACCTCCCACACCTGCAAGGCTCCCTTCAGCTGGGCGTGACTTTTAAATCCCGGGAACTACAGTAGGTAGTAGGTGATTCGTCTTTCATTTGCATAGAAAGCATCTCTTGAGACATCTCTTATTTTTCTGACGTACGTTGACTTATCTTTACATAAAATGACAATTTTTACATAGGCACAATCAATCAAGAGGGTTGTCTCGATCCACAGTGTTGAAATGGGGCTCATGCTGGGAGACGCAGGACCGCCAGAACTCTCTCTGGCCCTGTCCCTTGCCGAGCAGCTGAGCCTAAAAAAGATCTGTCCTGTCTCTTGCTCAGAACCAGTGGCCTCCTCATACACAGAAAAAGTGGGTTGGGATGGATGATCACATTTACTCCTAAACATACAACTCAATTATTTGTTATGCCTTTCCTAAGCTTCAATGGCTCAAGCCTGGGGAGTGGGCAGGACAGACACGGGCCATCATGTTTAGAGTGAACAGAACAGAGTGATTTTCTAAATATCATGAAGTCATCATACCAGGCATCCTTAGCTCTTATTTGGTTTCTGATTCACTTAAAGACTGACATCAGGTTGAAAGGCCCTTTTGAAAGAAAATCATTGGGAAATTCTGCCAAAGTGAGCTCGATGTTCTTTTTGGGGTTTCAGCTATGGTGGCTGCAATCTCTCTGTCTTTAGGCTTTTTAATGCAGTATACTTGCCCCCAAAGACGCCCACCCTGCTGGGTCAGCTGACTGCAAGCAGGTCCAATCTTTGTAAATGGGGTAGCAAGCCGATTACCAAAGCTGAGAAAAATGTTATCCTATTAAGATAACAGGCTGGTGCCTTATTTGCCTGGAACGTGGAGTTAAAAAAATAAGAGACACTCATTAAAAGGACAAAATGTGGAATTGTCTACTCCACACTCAGCAATGCAAAGTATGCCAAAGCATGAGTGTCTGCCTGGCTCTTTGAAATCTGAGCTGGAGTCTTTATTAAATCGCCTGCGGATCGCTCCCTGGCATCGCCGTACACGTGTGAGAACACCTCCAACTCCTGTGCTCACCAGACAGGAATGCTAGGATCACTCGGGGCGATTGTGCACCTCCTAATCCCCACAAAATAAAACAAGGGGATAACTAATCATAACTGGTAGCAATTTGGTGGGTACAGTTCTTCATTTATCATCTTTATGTACATATCAATAACAGTCAACGCCCTTTGGCAAACTTTCTGAGGATAAGTTGCCATCAACAACAATAAATCATGTGTGAGCATATGTAGCAATTATCACTAGAAATAAAGGAGTTCAGTCCTAATGAGGGGGAGAACCTGACACAGATCTTAATTCACAGATCTTAACACACCCGGCTGGGTCGCTGGAGGCCCCTGTGGCTGGGGTGACTCAGCCGCTGCGAATGTGGTGGATGGTTAAACCAGGCGGTGTGAGCCCTGCGCGCCTGCATGGAGACAATGGGCCCCGCGAGCGCGTGTGTTGCCAGCTGCTCGGGAACAATGGGGCCCTTTATGTCGCTGGCGCACCTCAGCACGGATTTAGTAATGTTTTGATTTATCAAGGACAAGCGTCAGCAGGCAGGAGAGAGGCTGTTTATACCTAAGAGTTGCTTTTCTGAGGTTTGTTGTGAAGGTAACGTGGGCTTGCGGCAGACTGTCCCAAGGAGAACCCCTGGGCGCACCTGCATGGAGCCTTTGGCCTTCACAGCCGGGGTCTGGTGCCTTTATGGCAGCAATGGAGGGTCTTCTAACAGGGGATGATGACACAATCCCCCACTCAGCACTGGGCTGGGCAATGAGATCGTATGTTCTCACTGCCTTTCCCCTCTCAGAGAAGGTTTCCACGCAGAGCCCTACCTCGGAGTCTGATTTCCAGGCGACTTCCTGTGCCAGGAGTCAGTTGGAAAGAGTGAGGTCACCTTGAGCAAAAGCAACGCTGGGAATATTTGCTGGGCATGAAAAGAACTCAGTTGTCTCCGTTACCAACCTCTATGGTCAGGAAGAATGTCAAGAGTTTCAGGTTCTCATTGCTCAGCTGCCCCCACACCTTCACTCTTTCTCTCCTGCCCCTTTCTCCCCTGGTATGTTTTGACTCCATACACGCAGAGCTTAAAAACTACTTATTAAAAGTTGCTAGGAAATAACAATTTGCCATGTCTCATGGCACACCTCTCCAGCAGTGGGGGACTCGGTCTTAAGAAAGTCCTCTTTGTCTCTGACTCCCATGACCACCCTTTCTCCATCTGACTTTCAGCTTCGAGAGATCATTGCTAAAGAGGGCTGCATGGGTACAAATGGCCAGGCCCATCCTGTGACGCAGTGACACTATTCCACCTGGGTGAGAACAATTATTTCCCCCATAAGCAGATCTGCCAACCCTAAGATATCTTTTATTTTCCTTAAAAGCTCTAAATAGGCCGGGTGTGGTGGCTCACGCCTATAATCCAAGCACTTTGGGAGGCTGAGGAGGGTGGATCACGAGGTCAGGAGATTGAGACTATCCTGGCTAACACGGTGAAACCCCATCTCTACTAGTAATACAAAAAAAAAAAAAAAAAAAAATTAGCCAGGTTTGGTGGCAGGCACCTGCAGTCCCAGCTAGGCAGGCGAATGGCATGAACCCGGGAGGCGGAACTTGCAGTGAGCCGAGATCGTGCCACTGCACTCCAGCCTGGGTGACAGAGCAAGACTCTGTCAAAAAAAAAAAAAAAAACTCTCTAAATAATTAAGTTGGTTGGAGGACACATCAGACCCAGCTCAGCCCCTGACCTTCCTGTTCTTTCTGTGTGAACCCAGGTGGGTGCTGGAAGCCTGTGATCTGCATGTCCCTTCTCTGTAAGAATGAGGTGGTTCATACCCCAGGTAGTTTCCTGGATGCATAGAAAAGTGTGAGGCCATAGCTTGAAGTCTCACTTACTGCCAGTACCAGCCTCCAGACTTACAGGCATCAGCCTCTGAGCATCTCCTCAAAAGTTCACTGCTCCCTGAGGATCTCCCCCAGCACATTCCCATAGTTCCCACATTGAGTCAATCCCTGAGAACCATCCAGCCACATGCCCACCACATGTTGACAGTCAAGCTATGTCAAGCTATGCTCCATTGCTAGGTTTCATAACCATTTTTATCCCCAGTCCTCTTGACCACCCATTCCTGGAATGTTGATGGGAAGAAGTGAGCTGCTTTTATTCATGTCTCCAAATGGGCTGGATTACAACAGCCAGTTGACTGTTGACCGCATGTCTTCTAACTATAGTGACAGCTTCAGAGGGCAGAGTGCAATGTGAACATAGAGAAGGGAACCTGGTGAAGCTCCTGCAGTTAAACTGCTTATAGAGCTGTCTTCTGGGCACCCAAGGTTTGGGCTGCCATCTTGAACAGGAGCTACCAGCATGCTGATGACTGGGTGTGGGATGACCAAGAAGACAGCATGCATGAGACGTCGTGGGCTTGGCAACTCACAAATCTAGTGGGTGGTCCTGGGGGCTGGCATCCAACCTCAGTCCCTTCACAGTATGTTCCTGCTCAGCCAGAGCCTGTGCCTGTGACCCAGGGCACTGCTTTTCCCAGCTGCAGCAGCTCTAGGGAAAGGGAGCCAGTTAGAGAAAGAACAGCTGCCATGGGTGGGTTCTATTCCTGCCACACATGGCCTGTACCCGTTATCAGGAGAGTATCAATGGCACCACCTTCTCCTAGAGAGAAGTTGGCGTGCACTTGGTGTGGCATGTTTGCCACTTATTTCTCCAAGAGA
Organism: Rhinopithecus bieti; assembly: GCF_001698545.2. Lineage (NCBI taxonomy): Eukaryota > Metazoa > Chordata > Mammalia > Primates > Cercopithecidae > Rhinopithecus > Rhinopithecus bieti. The sequence goes on from NW_016816648.1 coordinate 673,296, forward strand.
TGACAAGATCCAGGAGGACAGGGAGGGTTTTATCCATCTTAGGACCCCTGCCACTGCCAGCAGCCACTCCCTGAGTAAGGGCTGTAGAAACACACATTGAGCTTGCATGTGTGTTAGATTGAAGAAAAGTAGTGTCTTTTATTGTTAACAATTAATAAAATTTGATATCTTTCACTGACTTCCCTGTGCTTGCTTGCACACTTAAATATTGGGCATTGATCCTACATCAACCCTTATACATATTTCCCCCCATTAATTAGAAATGGAGAGGAGCTCTGTCAGTTAATGTTTCTGCAGATGACTTCACAGCAAAGGCTGCGTGCTTACACCTTATCATCACCTCAGGATGCTGTGTATCCATGGAGAATCTCCAGAGCACTTCCACCTGCATCATTGCACTGGCCTTTCTATGCGTGCTATGAACTACACTAAGAGTCACCACGATTTCCATCCTACAGATAGGAGACTGGAGGTCCCAGGCCTACCCACGGTGACCTGCTCAGCAGAGCCCGGGTCAAAAGTCAGGTCTTCACGTGGTACTTCCAAAGGAGAAACCACAAAAGTTGAGAATAGTTTAAAATGCTGATGGTGGTTATTTCTGAATATGAGGTTCTGGACTTTTTCCTTCTTTTGCTCATCATCTATGTTTTCCACTTTAGCCATAAGGAGCATTTGTTTGTCTTGCCTTGCTCCACAGGGCATTCGGTTTGACAGGGCTGCTTCCATAGCGGAAGCCGTCTCTGAAGCATGCATGATCACCTAAGAAGAAGCAACGTTGCACCCTAAGTGCCCATGGGGCAGGGCATCAAGGGGATCACATGGACACCCATGATGAGACCATTGCAAATGCAGGCATGGGATGAGTCTCCAGATGCCCAATGCCGGCTAGTCATGGTGTATACAGCTTACCTATAACCTACACACAACCTACATGTGGCCTACATATAGCCTGCATGTAGTCTACACACAGGCTGTATACAGCCTATATATGTTCCACATAAAGCCTACATACAACTCACATGTAGTCCACATGATGACTGCCTGCAGCCTGCATACAACCCACATGCAGCACACAATGTCTCCATGCAGGGCTCCCTGCTGCACTGCCCCTCTCCTTGCCTCCCTCGTCCTTCTTGCAGCCCTCCCTGGCTCTCCTTGGGCCACAGGAATGCCACTCACTCCCTTGTCATTTGCTTCACCAGGACCTCCTCAAGGTCTTCCAGTGAGATCCTGTCCTCCAGGGGTTGGACAAAGTCCCATCCTCCTGGAACCTCTGTCTTGGGCAGAAGCAGAGCCTCCCTGGTGTGCACTCGAGCAGGAGCACTGGGACTCGGCGGTGCTGTGGCGCACAGCGAGAAGTTGAGGTGGAGCGGCCTCTCTGAGGAGACATCTAAATTGAGATCTGAAGAATTAGAAGTAAGCCATTCAGGGATCTGGAGAGAGCGTTTCGGAGACGGAGGAGCCTGGAGGAAGTCTTGGGTAGGGGAGGGTCAGTCCTTGGAGCTGGAGTCAAACTTGGAGGACCACAGAGTAGATGTGGCTTCAGGGGACATGGCGAGTGCTCAGACATCATCCCGCACCTGACAGCAGCAGAAGAGGCATTTTTTGTTTAATTAATAGACTATTTTTAAGAGCAGTTTCAGGTTTACAGAATAATTGAGTATAAAATACAGAAAGTGTCCATACATACCCTTACCACCACGTAAACAACACACATGCGCACACACACACACACACAGAGTTCTTTCTACTGTATTAACATTTATTCTAATTACTGTAGAATTATTGTATTAGAATTTTCCAGAGAAACAGAACCAGATGACTGATAGTTCAATAGGCCAATCAATAGACATTGTGAGAATGGGGTCACCTGTGATGGAGGTCACGAAGCCTCAGGAATGTAGGCTGCAAGCTCAGGGTCAGCCTTCGTATTGCACATTCTGTGGATTCTGACAAATATCAAGCAACACAGATCCACCATTACAGGATCACATGGTGTTTCCACAGCCCTAAAATCCTCTGTGCTTTGCCCACTCACCCCTCCATTCCCCCAGTCCCTGGCAACTAGAGATCATTTTCTCTTTTACCTTTTCCAGAATGTCATGTAGTTGGTATGATACAGTGTGTAGCCTATTCAGACCGCCTTCTTTCACTTAGTAATATGCATTTAAAGTTTCTTTATGTCTTTTCATGGTTTGATAGCTCATTTCTTTTTATTATTGAATCATATTCCATTGTCTGGATATACTGCAGTTTAGTTATTCACTCACTTATTGAAGGGCATCTTGTTCTTCCATAGTTTTGGCAGCTATGGATAAAGCTGCTATAAACATTCATGTGCAGGGTTTTGTGTTATCCTGAGTTTTCAATCCAGTTGGGTAATTCCAAGGAGTGCAATGCCTGGATCATATGGTCTGAGTACATTTAGTTTTGTAGGACCCCGCCAGGCTGCTTTCCAAAGTAACTGTGCCATTTTGCATTTTCACTAGCAATGAATGCAAGTTCCCGTTGTTCCACATTCTTGCCAGCATCTGGTGCTGTCAAAGTTTTGGATTTTGGCCATTCTAATAGGTGTGCAGTGGCCTATGAGGCATTTTAATCAGAAGGGTCACAGGAACTGACTGACATTTTCAAAGATGATTCTGGCTGCTCTGGGATGGACTGATAGAGATCAACAAGGATGCAGGAATGGCAGCCAGGTTGGGGGCAGCGGGCATGGGTGAAGGCAGAGCATGGAGAAGAAAAGATACCATGTGTCACACATGTTAGGGAAGACCTGAGAGGACTGGCCCAGGGGTTGGGCTGGGAAAAGATGGAAAAGGAGTTCCTAGTGTGGTTGTCTGAGCTGCCAGCTGGGTGGTCATGCTCTCCCAGACTCACTAGTGTCGTTGTCTGAGTCGCCAGCTGGGTGGTCATGCTCTCCCAGACTCCAGACACAAGTGGCCTGTTTTGCACATCCTAAGCTCTGGGTTTTCATCAGGAACCCAGTAGAGGTGTCACAGAAAGTTAGGGCTTTGAAGTCTCAAGCTCTGGGGACAGAGGGGAACTGAGACATGCATCAGGGCTTACCCTAGAACACCCCATGTCCTCCTGTCCCCCAGTTCTTTCCTCTGGCTCCTGCCACTCCTCAGATCTTAGTTCAAATATCATGTCATCAAGGAGACCCCCCACTTTCCCCATGAGGGTGGAGCCTGTCATTCCCTGTACGCATAGGACCCAGAATTTCCTGGACCCTAATACCCACTACTCCTTCAGACTTCAGGGTCTTCCAGGGCACTGCTGTCTGCGTCATTCTCTGCTTCTGCAGCCGATTGCATTATAGGCTCCAGGTAAATATTCATTCAATAAGCAGAACTTATACAAATATCATATAAAATGGCTCCAAGTACTTGGAGGATGCAGTGAATTATAAAAAAACAAAGCAAGAAATCCAGTAGTTCATGAGGAATCCTTGGTCCAAACTGTTTTCTTAAAATTGCACAGCAAAATATCAGCATTTTCATCTTCTTTTGTAACTTGCTCCAATTGTTGTCACAATAAAATCAGTAACTGCCCTGAGTTCCCACTCCCCAGCAGCCCCATCCCTCTGCAGCTGCTCTCTTTTCTTCTGGACAGAGGGGTCCTGAGGTAGTCAAGGTGCCAAATCACTATCTTTTTCCTCTTCGGAATCTCAATACGTTTCCACATCAAATGTCGACAGAAGAGACTCAACTTACATACAAACACCACTGAATGAGACGCTGGAAATTTGACCCAAACTTATAAAGCATGGCTAATCATTTTTATCTGACAATTTCAGATTTGCAATAGTAATTGCACAGGTACCTGCCATCTGAAAACGTGCTTGGAGAAGCAAAACCAAACAAGCGAATGGCACTATCAGCCCGGAGAGTGTTCTGAAACCTCAGGTTCTACATAGGAGAGATAGGCTTGTATGGGATCTCAGGTCAGCTTCCACACCTAGTACTGCCTAACAGCAGAGGCAAGAGGCTGAACTTACAAAATCCCAGCTCTCATAATAGAGCTGGTTCTGAAACCGCCAAGGCCCTCTAGATAAGCCATGATATGACATTCAGCAATGCCTGGAATGATGCAATTTGGTTTCCCGGGTCAGCCTAGTTTGTTTTGCTAAACTGTGTGTATTGTAATCCAAAATCCTATGCTACACAAACATCAATTAGTTAGCTCTGACCTAATGATAATGATCTTGCTGCATATTAAAGTCAGCTGATACCTTCCCTAATTAGAGAAGGCTCCAATTATAGTTAACCCAAAGGTCGGGCTCCCAGCTCTCAGGGTTGAGGGAGGCATTGGAGCTGATGGGGGTATCACGGAAATTAGCCATACAGCTCTTATGTCGCCTCGTGGCAACTTGGAGGGAGACACTTCACATTTCCATGTGCTACTCCTGACCCCGAGTGTGGTTCTGCGGCCAGCTTTCCACCTGGGCCTCAAGGATGTCCTTTTCTCCCTTTTTTTCTCAACATTTCCCCGGCCATTCTTTTTTCTATCTGGGTGGGGAAAACTACATTTAATCACCTCATAAATATGAATGAGCATCGCTATTCTTGACAAATTATTCATTGGGATGGTATTTTCCAATGTTTTACAGCAATTAAAGAACTTAAATAAAATATTCATATGCATTTCTTAATTAAAACATTTTTCTTAAAGTATGTTGCTGTCATGGCATTCAGCCTTTTAGTGTCTCTCTGCTCTGTGACTCTGATTTTGAAATGTCCACACCACACCTAGCTCATTCTCCTCTGATTTTCTTTTTCCATTAACCAGTTCAAACCCCTATTGTCAAAAACATCTCTTACAAACATGACCAGAGATACCATATATTATGAAAAAAGTACAGAAGTTCTCAAAATGAGCAGTCACATGTGGTACAAAATTCCTGCCTATCTGTTGTTATCTTGTGTTCATAGAAACAAGTTAAATAACCATAAACATAAAATAAGAAATATGACATAGCTTTTAAGTCTATTCATTTTTAATCTAAGAAAATAGCAGTGGTATTTTACTATTGACACTGTTTTTAAAAAGATAACTCTCCTAAATCTACATAACACATATGTGTCTATGATCAAAAAAATCGTGCTTTCAAAATAAATCAACATGGGTACAATAAAAATGGTTTAGATTTAAAAGTGCACTTATCAAATAAGTTTTACTTCCAGGCACACTCCCAGTCCAGCAAATAACTTTGGCTCTCAAAGCTTAGATTTATCCAATGAATGGCGTAACCTTTTTATTCCTGTAAAAGCGCAGAAAGATTCCCTGTCTAGAAAGCTAAATATAGGAGCAAAAATTACTACCACGAGATGCTTTGTAAAATATATGGCATTGTTTTCATACCGCATGTACCTGAAGGATTTCTGGAAGGTCGGCAGATTTAACCACAATAAGACACTGTATTCAAATATTCATTATGTTGCGATGCCGACAGAAAAAAAGAACTGTCGAAAACATTTACTGAAAGAAATCATTTCAGTGTCTCACTTCTGAAGCAGCAAGCAGGCCTCTAGCCTAGGCTTGAGCTTCTCTCACTTTCCAGGGATTATTTTCACCACAGGAGGGCTCCCATATGAAAAATAAACTATTTACAAAGAAATTAATCATAAGAATAGAAAGTTGGCACAAAATGCACTAAAATAAAGCTAATGTGATATTTGCTGTTCATCACAGATTGAACACTTGAAGACCGACCTTCAGGAACCCCAAATACTCCAACCACCTGCCGAACACAGGGCAGTTACTGACGAACTCAGGCACTTATTCCAACCACGGCCTGGCAAAGCCAGGTGCACACACTGCCTACCATAGTGTCATCTCTACAGTTTATTGACGTAGAAAAGAGAGTCATGTGTCTCTACAACTTTAAAAATATTATCCATCCATCAACCATTCTACTTATTTATTCCTCCTCTCTCCCTCCAATTCTACCACACACCTATCAAGGGTCTAACCTGGCTGGGCTCAGAGCTCCCGGGAAATATGATATTGGACAAATGGAGAACTTTTCTTTTGGGGAACATTAATGTTTTATCCTTTTCTCTTCCTGAGCAAGAAGTTCCCACCGGGGACGGACCTAATAACTTTGAGGAACACCCCGAGGCCTGCTCTCAAGGAGGCACAGGCTGGTGGAAGGCCGCCCCCTACTGTGGACCTCCAGGGACTGGGAGCTCTCATTTCCAGGTGTTCTCCACAGGGAATGAGGTGCATGGCAAGTTTTCTGTATAAGTGAAGAGATAGCCAAGCAAGGTTTTTATTTTACGACTGAAAACAGGGCATCGGAGATTTTTACGTTCGTTTTAATTCGGATTGCAGGCAATCTACTTGAATGATTTAACTGGAGCTTCAAAAGTGGGGGCTTCATTTCCTTCAGCTCCACCATGAGAGGTGGGATTTCTAAGGCACCATCTCCTGGGTCTAAACTTCTGCCATTTACGCATCTTGTTTGGGAAGGTGGACTCATTTCTGATGAATTTGGTTTTGTGTCTTTCTCTGATAAAAGGGAAGACGGACTTCTGTGCTTGGAACACATGAGGGCTTCTCTTCCTCACTGCCCGATTACTCTCTCAAAGCAGTGCTGAGACAGGACAGCACCAGACTTGGGTACAGGAGACCTCGCCCCCTTTCCAAAGCCCAGGGCAGAGCCTTGCAGAGAGCCCCAGCCCTCAGGAGGCAGGGTGGGCCTTCAGCCTCAGCGGCCCGACTCCCTGACCGCAAAGCTCTGCCCCTGACACACAAAACAGCTCCCTCCCAGGGTGACAATGAAATGCAGGTGGCGTGATGTCCAACAACTGGTTTGGAGTTTTTGGCATCATAGGGACCCAAGCAGACCCGGAAACTAGCTGGCTGGCAGCGCTTCAGTCAGGGGCTCTGCAGTAACCAAGCTTGGTTTTTATAATGAGGACAAAAATGGACTCATCACTTCACAGGATGTCCAAAGAAAACAGAAGTCCCTGGAAAAACTGAGTCTCTTGGAAGCGCTGACTACTGCTAGAGTTCAGAGATTTCAACGATGCCATGCTGGGGACTGACTGTCATGGCTCTGCACCCGCAGAGGCGGCTCTCCAAGAGCAACAGTCAGTGAGGCGTTTGCTCAGCACCGTTTTTCTGGTCCAATGGCTGCTCGTTTTTGTTTTAGTTTTAACACATTTTCACCATCATTATCAGCTTTCGATGCAGAAAGGCTTTCGGAATTGCACCTTTTAAACACTGATGTGACTCAGCTGTCATCTTTGGATTTGTTGGTTCACACTCCTGGTTCCCATCTTACCCATCTTACCCAGAGCTGCAGGGAGAGCCAGGGCTCAGTGGTTGCGGGCCTATCTCCTGGGAGGGAAGGTGTGAAGTCCTGGCCTTCCACGTGTCCCTCGGAGACCCTCTGGAGCCAGGAGCAAGTGATCAGGCACCCTGGGAGTCGGGGGCTCAGCGGTGGCCGGGGAGTACCTCACAAGGGGTGGGATAGGCAGACTTCACCACACTCTAGTGTTTGAACCAGGACAGTTTTGCTTCCTGCAGAGCTGTGAGCAGGCCAGGAGTCCGGGCTCTTTCTGTGGAGAGGACCCCACATGGACTCAGGCCTTCAGGGTTGAGGAGGTGGGCAGTGTGTGTGTGTGTGTGCGCGCGTGTGTGTATGCACATGTATGTGTGTGTGCATGTGCACACCTGTGCATGTGTATGTGTGTGGGGGTGGTAAGGCATTTATGTGGTATGATATGTGTGTATGTGTGGTATGTGTGTGTGATGTGTGTACCCCATCCAGTGTGCCATATGAGGCCACTGTGTGAGTGTATATGTGTATGGTGGTTCATGTGCATGTGTGATGGTGCTGTGTGTATCTGTGGATATGCATGTGGTATATGGTGTTAGATATGTGTGGTTGTCATATGTGTATATGATGTATGGTGTCTGTGTGCATGTGTGGTATATATTGTGTGTGTGTCTGTGATGTGTGTGGTATAAAGTGTTATGGTTATGGTGCTGTATAATCCTGTGGTATGTAGTATGTTTATTCAATGTATTTGTGATATGTGGTATGGGGTATGTATGGGTGTGTGGTACAAGGAGATTTTGGATGGTGTGTGTGTGTGATGTTAGTTGCAGTGCATATGTGGTGTGGTGTTAGGTATGGCCTGTGCATATGTGATGTGTGTTATGTGCAGTTGTGGGGTGTGTGCTGTGTGGTTTGTTGTGTGTGGCGTGAAGTGGGTGTGGCATGTGTTTTGTGGAGATGTTGACATATGTGAGTGTGTGTGATGTATGGGTGTCAGTGTGTGGTTGCATGTGTGGTGCAATGTGCCTGGCATGTTTTTATGTTAGTGTTATGTGTGGTGTGAGCCTGTGGCACATGATATGTGTTATGTGCAGTATGCTAGTGTGTGCGGGGGTGTGGCGATATAATGGTGAATGTGTTATCTGTGGTGGGATGTGTGAGTGTTGTTGTGTGCGCCTGTATGGGTGCTGTGATGTGTGATGTCAGTGTGGTTGTGCTGGTGTGTGTGGTATTGTGTGGTATGAGCCTGTGGTATATGATGGTGTATCTTTTGTGTGATGTGTGTGATATGTGGCGTGTGGTATGAGTTGTGTGGTATCGGTGGTGTGTGATGTGTGTGTGGTATGTGTTTTGTGTGATGCACGTGGTGTGTGGTATGTGGCGTGTGGTATGAGTTGTGTGGTATCGGTGGTGTGGCATGTGTGAGTGTGTGGTGTGTGATGCACGTGGTGTGTGATGTGTAGTGTGTGGTATGAGTTGTGTGGTATCGGTGGTGTGGGATGTGTGTGTGAGTGTGTGGTGTGTGATGCACGTGGTGTGTGATGTGTAGTGTGTGGTATGAGTTGTGTGGTATCAGTGGTGTGGGATGTGTGTGTTTGTGCCAAGCTTCAGTTCACCAGTCGGTAGGGTGGGCATGAGGTCCCCCTGTTGACAGGGCTTCTGGAGTTTGGGATGGGAGAAGGTGTGAAAGCAGCTGTGGGTGGACCAGCGGGAGTGGGGCGGCTTTTACCAGCCTTGAGGCTGATCCCCCTCCTGACCCGGCACAGTGGGGCTGGGTCCCAGGCTGGTTCCCCGCGCTCCCTCTTTCTGTGGTCCCAGGACCCTCGGCTACCACCCTTCCTGCCCAGGCCCGTTCTGGGACGCGGGTGGCCCTCATCATGGAGGGCTGTGTTGCCCCCAACAAGAGCAAAGCCACCGCTCCAAGACTGCCTGGGGAATTGGTGGCCGAGCTTATCAGGGTCCACTGGTCCGCGCAATGCCCCATGAGGGGCCAGGAAGGGTTCAGGATTGGAAATGTCAGACAGGGGCGATTATGGGCCTTGCTGGTTGGTGGAGCTGGGAGCAGCTTCATTCTCCTCTGTGTGGGCACAGCCCTCAAGGGGAGAGGGCCCCATCCCTGTTCCCCGACTTTCTCACCATGACTGGACGCTGCAGGCCTCCCTGTCTTTGCCTGGAGCTCAGGGCCCCATCAGCGCCATCACCCTGGACTGCGGTCATCCAGGGCGTAGGGCCTGCTGCTGCACACCTGAGGGCCATCCAGGGCGCAGGGCCCGCTGCCGCACACCTGAGGGCCATCCAGGGCGCAGGGCCCGCTGCCGCACACCTGAGGGCCATCCAGGGCGCAGGGCCCGCTGCCGCACACCTGAGGGACACGGCCAGGCTTTCTGCTTGACCTGCTGTTCTCTCCCTCTCACAGGCGTCTTGCTTCACCATGCATCTTCAACATCTGCCCAAATGTCCTTTTATTAAAACTAGTAGACAAAGTCCCAACGCCCCAGCACTTCTGAGTGAGTGTGTGAGTGTGCGGGCGCACGGGGTTAAGAGTTTCCATAATTGCATCTCTCCTGAAAATCAAAACGGAACAAACCGTGCTTTATGTACTAGTAAGATTCATGATTCAACAATGGGGCCTGCCTGAAGGAGCTGCATATTTAGTCACATACCACAGTAACCTACTGGCTTGTCATTTTATGATCTGGCCTGGAGCTGACGGCACACACGGTGTCTTGGGCAGCCTCGGGAGCCGGGGAGAGTGCTGTGTGACCAGCGGAGGCCAGTCCTGTCCTTCAGATGCTGTGAAGGGCTTGTGCTGGGTGGTAAATAGCACAGAACTTTTCCAAGCCCACCACAAGGCAGGCGACGCGCATAAAGGCATTTCCGTATTTCCGCAGACTCACCGAGAATGAGACTTTTCCCTTTCATATTTAATAAAGATCTCCTCCGTCAGCTGCAGACGGTGATAAGTGTAATATCCTTAAATGGTTAATCCAGGGATCACGGCTCAAGTGCTTTCGGAGGGCTGGGGCAGAAAGGCTGTTGGTAGCTGCAGTGTGCATTTCATAAACCCGGGGAAGAAAGATTTTTTTTTTTTTATTTGGCTTTTTACTCTATCTTAAATGCTTTATTTTTCAGGGGCGAGATAAGGCCTGGTTCTTCACATAAAACTAGAGCTTAGCCGTTCCTGCGTCTCCCTCCGTTAAGGAAAAGGTCCTGTCTGTGCACAGATGTCTCAGATTAAATTGTACCTCATAGTCCTTACAGTGCTCAGTGCTAGATGAACTGCCAACAAGGCCGTAGGCAAGAACTAAATTGCTTTGGTTTCAGTACACAGTGAATTTGGCTCAGACAAGCTGAATCAGTACATTAAATGCGAATCCCTCACAGATTTGAAAGCAGCCTTTAGCACAATTATTGACTGTGAGTGATGATGGCGTCTAATTGAAGGAGACTTTTGCTACCTGTGGCTCTGCTGGAGTCCACCCGTGCCGCGGCGGGTGCTGCGTCTTAATTCAATGTTCCAGCTTCAGAGCAGCCGTGGAAGCGGGGCCCTGAAGTGTGTACACATGGTCGATAAACTTTAATAAACTTTACGGGTTCGGTAACGAGGCTGAGTGTATAATTCAATTTTTTAATTCTGGAAAAGAAAATAGCTAACAAGTATGTCGGGCTGCAATAATGCATTACTTCCCCACGCGTGGCCACCTCCCCCAAAACAGGAGGACGCCCGGCTCCCCGCCGAGGGTCACCCCTGGCTGGTTTCACGCCTTCCCGGGGAGGGCCAGCCCGGCTGCTTGGGCGAGGACCAATTCTCAGCAAATTTGTGAGGCAAACAAAATAATGTGACAATTTCGTGTCTTTTGTTATGGAGGTTATGCCAAGGATCCGGGAAAAGGATGGATTTCTTAACAGATTCCGCCTGCCTGCCCAGACCCAGCCTGTTCTGAGTCACTCCTACCCCGGCCACCAGGCTCCAGATATGGCTTAATCCTGCCCAAAAGTTACTGATTTTTCTCAGGGAACTAAAGGCAGTTTTCTCATGGGTCTTACATTTAGAATCTTATTTTTCTGGTGTTCTTTGAAAAAGACACGCTTACACACGCACACACACACACACCCCAGCAGACCCTGTCAATGTGTTGGCTGTGGATGTCTCTTTCCCCAAGTGCGTATGTGTGTGCGTGTGTGTGCACATGTGTGTATGTGTGTGTGCGCGTGTGTGTGTGAGCGTGTGTGTGCATGTGTGTGTGTGTGCATGCATGTGCACACATGTGGTTTTAACCCATGGGCAGTTTTCTAGTTTGAGCAAATTCATTTTGAATGAACACTTGGGCCACTTGACATTATTTTAAAGAGTATTTTATGGCAGCATTTGTAAATAAATTCCTTTCCTTTGCTGAAACTCAGAGCTCAGCCGTGCTTCTCTGTGAACTCATTCCTTAGGCCTTGCACAATCCTGGTCTCCAGGCCTGTTTGCCATTAATCTTCCTTGTGAGGAATGGGCCAATGTCCACGTGGATTTGTGCTATGATTTTTTCTAAACTGGAGCATTTGTTAGAGCAATAAACACACACCCCTACCCAGGACTGAGTTGTCTCTGAAAGCAGTCAGAGCAACAGAAGTTCATTCTCTGCACTCACAGGAGCCCAGGGTAGGCCCGGCTGCCTGGCACCCCCAGATCCTGTGGCTGTAATATGTCTGCTGCTTCTGGACCCAGGTCTCAGCTCACATTGGTGTGTCTGTGCACCTGTCTCACAAAGACTCAAGATGAAGCATTTCTGCTAGATTCACTAGAAGCCTATGTAGCATTTCGTTCAGTGTTTAAATTGGGAACAGAATATTAATTCACTATTACAAGGTGATTGCCTCACCCTTCCTTTTTAAAACTTGGGTCAGCGCCATGGGAAATCATGCTGGGGGTCTGGAAGGGGTTGAGGGCAATACATTCACCAGGTGCCCTCTTAGACCTTATCTCTGAATCTCACGGGAGGCCACGGAGAAACGTCTGCCCTGCATCCAGCAAGATTCTCATGAAAATAAAAAGGGACACTCTTTATGATCTAAAAACTTCCAAAACAATAGCTAAATGCGAGGTGACAAACACTTCGCTAGTGTCAATATTTTTGATTTCTCATTCATTTATTCAACAACACGTGTTTACTAAGCGTTATGCAGTAAATGTTTGGAGGCCCCCAGCGTTTATATTTTCAAACTTTAGGCACCAAGGTGATGGTATCTGGAGGTCGGGCCTTTGGCAGGCGATTAGATCATGAGAACTGCCCCCTCATGAATGGGATTACTGCCCTTCGGAGAAGAGGCAGGGGGACTTCCTTCCTCTCTGCCAAGTAAGGGCACAGGGAGAAGGGAGCCATCTGCAGCCCAGGGGAGGCCAGCACCAGCCCCGACCTCACTGCACCTTGACTTTGAACCTCCCATCTCCAGAACAGTGAGGAATGAATATGCTGTGTAAGCCTCCCAGCGTCTGGTGTTTTTGTTATAGCAGCTTCAGCTGCCTGAGACACTGAGCAGAGCTGTAGCTGACATTCTGGTGAGGCTCCAAGGAAGTGATTTGCTGTGAAGAGGCAGAGACTCTACTTAAAAGGAGACATGAATCTCCCTTTAAGGAGATTCACTAAGGCAGGTGCTCACATACCTGACTGCACCCCAGTCTATGGGTTTTAAACATATGAATGACACAGGAGGGGCTTGGTCCAATGCCTTTATCTGCTAGGGGTCAAATGCAATGACAATTTACTGAATTAAATTGGATTCCAGAACTTAAGGAGAGGAAGTCAGTCTCTCCAGCAGGGAGCCCAGAGATACCGCTGTAGCAGAGAAGAAAACAGTCCTGAAGGCCCTCACACTCTCTGCCATTTCCTATTTTTCCTAACCCCTCCAAGCAGTGTGCATTTTTATTTGGAGAAATGTTCTTTTGGATCAGTGCAAGATTTACTAAAATAGATAACAAACTCTTACAGGAAACTTCTAGACTCCTTTGATTCAAGGGCAAAAAGTCTTGATTTTCTTTAAAAAGTTGGCTCTTGTAGAAGTTCCAACACCCATAGTCCTCCTTCTCTGTTGGGACAAATATGTTGATTGCCAAGATACTGAATTTCTCAAGCCAATGTATGCTGATTGCCAAGATATTGAATTTCTCAAGCCAATGGCTACATGCTTTTATGGTTCTTTCTCACATAGTTTAGTAGGTGATTTAAGGCTATACCTATTATTAAAAGGAGAGAATGCTTCTCAACGGGGGCTCTGTGAGCATGACTGTTCCAAACATGATGCCTGAGAGCTGTGATTAGACTTCTAAATGCAGAGGAGCCCCCTTTGCTTTGCTCCCTCCTGAGATGCTGTCTCACCAGCCCTGATCCTGACCCAGTGGACACATGGCCTGGGCCCAGGCCACTCTGCGGAGGCCGGCAGGTCTACTCTGGTCTGCCGGATGCCTCCCGCCATCTTCTTCCTCTGCTGAGTAAGCCTCATTGCCTGTGGGCGCTCACCCATCTTTCTGGGCAGGGTGCCGTGGAGTTAGCCTGCTGTTTCCTATAGGCGTGACCTTGGGCACATGCCTTCTTCTCTCCATGCCTCAAGTTCCCATGGGGAAAGTGGAGAGGATCAAGCAGGCCCTACCTCCTGGGGTTGCTGGGGAGTCACTGTGCGCAGGCAGCTTTCTGCGGGGGAAGCATGTCTGGTACACTCTCAGTTCTCTGGACTGCTGGCTGTTGTTGCTGTCACTGTCAACACTGCATTCAGTTTCCTGTGGCTGCTGAGACGAGTGGCCACATACTCAGTGGCTTAACATGGCACAGATTCATGATCCTGCAGCTCTGGAGGTTAGAGTTCCAAAATGATTTCTATGGGGACAAAGTCAAGGTGTTGCCGGTGCTGGTCTTGCTGGAGGCTTGAGGGGATAAACCATCACGTGGCTTCTCCAGTTTTCCAGAGGCCACCACTTCCTTGGTTTGTGGCCCCTTCCTCCCCGCTCAGCACCAGCGGCATAGCCTCTTCTCTGCTCTCACTCTGCACTCATCCTTACATCTTCTCGTTCTCACTTGGATGCCCCTGCCTGTCTCTTCTGAGAACCCCTATGATTAACTGGAACCACCCAGAGAGGCCGGGATGATCTCCCCTTTTCAGGGTTCCCCCACCATATCCACAGAGTCCTTTTTACTGTGTAGGGTGACAGAGTCACAGGTCCTTGGAATAGGGATCCTGTTGTCATTGGGGGCCATTATTCAGTCGACCACCAGTGCTACCCCAGCTACTGCTATGATGCTGCAGCCCCTGCTGCTGCTGACCCTTCCCCAGCGTCCGCTCTGGCTTTATTGTTGGGCAGAGAGATTGGTTCAGAAACCCACATGTGACCCAGTCCAGGCTGATCTGAGCTTGTCCACAGTTTCGGAAGTGACTGCCCTTTTCCTTGGACTCACTGAATGTGGTGGCAATACAAGCTGGAGGTGCCAGAGGCAGTGTCTTCTGACCTGTGGGAGCTTCCACCTGAGGACGGAGTATCACGGAAGACAGCAGGAGCCAATGGCAGACAGACGGGGTCTCTTGGTCCGTGGCTGGGGATCCCGAACCCTGCTGTTCCTGAAGCCTGTGAACTCCTGGACTCCCCACTTTTAAGCAACAGAAATACGCTTTGTTTAAACTGGTTTAATTTTTGCTTCGACTGTTCTTATCAGAAAACAATGTCATGTCCAATATGGCAGAAATTACAGCTCAGTGAGTCCTAATTTCATGCTGCTTTCCCCTTTACAGAAGGAAGAAATTCCTTCGTGGTGATGGACGTCTCTTGGTATACACAGTCCTCCCACCGCCGGCTTCAGGGTTGTTCTTGTGAAATCTGAGAAAGTAATTTTCTCTCAGTGTGTATTTACAGTGGATTCATTTGATCACACTTAGCATTGTTTCTCAAAATGTGGTGAACACCAAACCATGATCACTGTTACTTGTTCACTCAACATCTAAACAATCTAAGAACATAGCCACCCCGCCCACCAGATCACACATCTGCAGTTTCCAGCTTGGTGGGCTGTCAGCCACCAATGATCCCAGTCCCAGAGTTACCTACACACATACAAGTGAAGGCTGCACCTTGTCGCAAGCAGCTCCATTTGTGCTCAGTGTTTCTTTCTGGATGTGCAGTTATCTCTGCATTTTCATATTCTCTCTGCATTTCAGTGAGTGCTGCTGGAACTGTTTTTTTTGTGTGTGTATTTTTATGCTACTTTTGCAAACTGGAATGACATGTAAACACTCCACAGGGAAAGACAAACAACACAGATTGAATTGGAAATAGTTACGGCAAGAGGCGAGGGGCAAAGGAAACTCCAGTTGAGGCCATTGTCTTTCTTACCCTCGTGGGAACTGACACCATGGCCCCTGAGCCCATCCTAAACTCTTGCTAATTGTAGGATTGTCACATTGACGTGGGCCGTGCAAACTCCAGACCATCTCATGTTACCGAAGAGAGGCCAGGATAGCCTTCCAAAATCTCCCTGCATTGCTGTTTCTGGGCAAACCTGAGAGCCCCTCCAAGGGCCCTTAATCTGCCTGGTGACTTGTAAATGGTATCGGCAGGGGTGACTGCCTCCTCTCCAGGTCTCTATGTCTGTGTTTGCTGCTCATGGCATGTTGAGGTGGCTGTTCACTGAGTGCTTATATCCACAGCAGGTCTACAGGTCTGAGTGTCCTTGAACTTGGGGTCTCCAATGGCCAGGGTGGAAGAGGAGCAATGTCTTTGCCAAATGTGATGGTTAATTTTAGGCGTCAACATGGCTGGATTAAGAGATATCTAGATACCTGGGCTGGCCCACCGTCCACACGCAGTCCATGAGTGTGAGCCTGCAGGCAAGCCATGCACACCCTGAGTGCCCACACAGGGCAGTCTTGTCCAACTATGTCATTACATGGGCCGGCACGTGGACCACAGTGCAATGAAAGAGACTGCCTTCCCTACAGTGGGGACAGCACCCACAATCCATGCAACTCCATAGAACACAGACTCATCGTCCTGCTGGGCACTTGGCCACCAGGAAAAGGATCAGGACTCTTTGAGGAAGAGAAGGGGGGCCACACAGGGTAGCAGTCAGCAGCCCTGCCGTAGCTCTGCTGAGAAAGCATTGTTTCTAGGTGTGTCCGTGGGGGTGTATCCCAAAGAGATAGACATCTGGAGCAGTGTACAGAGCAAGGAAGTTACACTCTCACTTCATGTGGGCAGGCACTATGCCATCAGCCGAGGGCGGAGGGCCTGGAGAGAACAAAATGGCAGAAGAAAGGCAAATGTTCTCTTTTTCATGGAGCTGGGAGATTCATCTTCTCCTCACCTTGGGCCTCCAGGTTCTCCAGCCTGTGGACCATGGGACATGCACCCGTGGCCTCCTGGGTTCTCTGGCCGTTGGCCTCAGACTGAGAATTACCCCATCAGTGTCCCTGGTTCTGGGGCCTTCGGACTTGGACTGAGTTGCACCATTGGCATCCCTGGATCTCCATGTGCCAAGGGCCTGTCCCTGTCATGGGACTTCTCAGCCTCCAGAACTGCACGAGCCAATTCCCCTTATAAATCTCCTCTCATTTATCTACATCTGTCTGCATCTGCATCCAGCCTATTGGGTCTGTGTTTCCAGAGAGCTCTGACTATTCCACCAACCCTTTGCCATGTCACCCTGAGTCCCATACAGGCCCCGGAGCAGTTAGTTATTGGCTTCTGCCCTCGTCCCTGCCTGGAGCCCCACAGCCTCCCTCTTCCGTTTCTGGCCTTGTCTGTTTAGTCACAGAGCTCAGGTCAAGGGTTGTGCAGGGAACAGACCCCTTGCCCTCTGCCCAAGCACTCAGCGGAGCCATGGCAAGCTGCTGGCTGCCACCCTGTATAACCCTTCTGTTCTGCAAAGAACCCTCATTCTTGTCCTGGCAGTCAGGTGCCCAGCAGGACGATGAGTGTGCTCTGTGGAATTGCATGGATCACCGGCACTGTGCCCACTCTAACGAAGGCAGCGTCTTTCATTGCCCTATGGCCTGGGTGCTGGCCTAGGTAATGAGGTAGCTGGACAGACTGCTCTATGTGGGCACTCAGGGCATGCACAGCTCACCTCCAGGCCTACGCTCATAGACTGCATGTGGGACCGTGGGCCAGTCCGGGCCAGCTCCCAGCCCCATGAGTCGCCTTGCTCAAAGATCATGCACGTCTTGTTCCTCCAGGGCTATGAACTGGCTGCTCACCACACTCCTCCCACGAAGCCAGCCATGCACAGGGGGCTCCCACCCCATCCCACCTCATAGAGCCCATTCATCCAGGGCTGCTCCTGGGACGCAGCTCACCTGCTTGCACATAGCACGCCCGTTCCTTCCACATGTCCCCTGGGGCTCTGTAACCCGCTGTGCTTGCCTCCATGGATCAATCCCTAGATTCCTAAAGAAGCAGTATGACCTCCTCAGGTTTCATAACTGCCTTCTGCTGCTAGTTAGGCCAGGCTCGATATCATCTGTGCTGCCTCTCTCCACCTAGCTGCGTTTGATGCGTGGTCTTGAACGTTTGAGTGGATATACTGCATCATCTTCACGCAGAACCTGGCCAGTGGGATGTTGAGCTTTCTCTCTTTCTCTCTGTGTTTCAAAGTATTCTCTAAAAATTATTACTGGAATTTTCTCTTCTTGGAAACAGAGAAGACAGGGTCATGTTAAATGATGATAAAACAGATGTTGAAACTATTTTAGTTTAAATATGTTCTAAATGAGGAGTGATATGTAGTCTTCCAGCAAACCCGGCAGAGGAAGATTCAGGTATCCGCCCAGGATGTGAAGGTGCAGGGGTGTTGGCGGGGGGATGGACTTGGGTACAGGACAGCCAGGGCAGAAACAGGGTGGGAGCCCATCCTAAGGAGAGAGTCCCTGGGGAGAAGGAGCATGTGCTTCCAAGTCCCCTCGTTTGAAGATCACCCTCTGGGACCTGGCAGTGCTGGTGGTAAGGGCAGGCCCAGCAGTCAGCTCAGGATCCCGAGAGGGTGAGTCCTGCCAGCTGCCACATACAGGACTCCAGGGCAGGTTCTGATGCTTCCAGGGTTCCTGGGGCAGGTTCCTGATGCTTCCAGGGTGATCCCCTCCTCATGGGTCACACCCACTGAAGCCGAGGATGGAGTCTTGCTTGGGATTTTAGATCTCTTCTGTGCATGCGGCTCGTGTTGGCCAGCGGTTGTAAAATTCTAAAATGTATCTATTCTATATAATATAGAGAGTATATATTTATATACATATATACTGAGCATTAACATATATTCTATATACAAACCCCATGCACACACACATACTCATGTAGTAATCATTATAGTATATTCAAACCACATTCCTGGCACACACGCTACTATTCGTTGCACTACAATCACCCACTATTCAGATAATGTGTAGGCTTGTATTTTCCTAACATTTTAGAGCGTGAACCCCTAAGCCTCCTTCAGTGTAAATAATGCATTGAAGTAAAATATGGACTGTCAAACTTAAGCAACAATTAATTATATAGCACATAAATCCTTCCCTGGAAATGAGTAATACACAGTCCTTTGTGCATAAATGTTTCTCTGAATTTTGTTTGAACTGCTAGCCTCATAACATTAGACGGTGCAGTCAGGATAATTTTCATTAGAAAAATAATTATAGGCTAAATACGGTTAATAAAACATTAACTATAAATTTGAATATTTTAAAAGCATGTCCTTCTAGGAGCAGCTTCTAATGAATTTTGATGAAAATACCATGATTACTTAAGAAAAAATAAATAGACATGATTATTATCCACAATTGTGAGATTGATGAATTACAAAAAAAAAAAAAGCGATTTTAACTCAGAAAGAATTATTCTGCAAACCTATTTCATAAAATTGATAATGATAGGAAGAAGAGAAAAAATAATTCTTTATGCTTGACAGAACATTATGCCTAATTTTAATCCCATTGTCAATTCATGAGTTTGTAGTTATTAGTAAATCACAAAGCCTTCAAGTTTTAAAGTTTAAAATAATGTTAAAAGAGGGCCGGGCGTGGTGGCTCAAGCCTGTAATTCCAGCACTTTGGGAGGCCGAGACGGGCAGATCACTAGGTCAGGAGATCGAGACCATCCTGGCTAACACAGTGAAACCCCGTCTCTACTAAAAAATACAAAAAAACTAGCCGGGCGAGGTGACGGGCGCCTGTAGTCCCAGCTACTCCAGAGGCTGAGGCAGGAGAATGGCGTAAACCCAGGAGGCGGAGGTTGCAGTGAGCTGAGATCCGGCCACTGCACTCCAGCCTGGGCTACAGAGCGAGACTCCGTCTCAAAAAAATAATAATAATAATAATAATAATGTTAAAAGATAAACTTCTATGGAAAGATTTGACCTCAGCTCTGAAGGGCGCTCTGTGCCATTGGTAGGGCCTGAAGAGAGGCTGAGGCTGATCTTCTCTCAACCTGTTCCATCCCTTCCCCGTGGCTTCATGCACTCATCTGTCCCCCCAGCAAACCTGTGTCCTCCATATGTCCCTCAGTGAAATCCATTCCAGTCCTACATTCAACACTAACACCAGCATCTATTCAAGACTCCCACACTCAGGTGACCGTGGGATGTGGGGCCTACCAAGGTAACAGTAAACTCATCAGATACATTAACCTAGGCCACTTTCCAAGATGGAGAAATGACACTGGGGTGGTCCCAGTCCTGCTGGGTAACCAGCCCCACAACAGGGGGCTGCAAGAGGAGCTCTAGTCAGGGACGGGGGTCCTGGGGCCCACAGAGCAGCGCCTTGGGCCATCACTGGCTAGACCTTTTGCTGTGCAAGTGAAGCTTTGCCTGTGCTAAGAAGGCAGTGGATTACAGGTTCTGACATGCTCCAAAGAGGAATGTCCCTTGATAACTGTCGCTGGGAAGAGAAATCTCAAGACTTGGTCACCTCTTCTACCTTCTTACCTCCCACCATCCCAGACACCCCATGCAGGAGGTAGAAGGGCCTCCTTTCATGGACACCATTTCTCTGTACAGAATTTGAAATAGTTTCTAAAGCACTTTTCCATGTCTTCTCCATTGTTATCCTTTCAGGAAACTTGCAAAGCAAAGTCATAACATTATTTTACTTTTTTGGTGTAAAATGGAGCCCAACAGGCTGTAAGGTGTGGCTACCCTGCAGCAGCTGGGGCACGGAGCACAGGGGAGCTGGCCTCCACACTGTGGGACTGTGGGGTCCCCACTTGCTGTGGCAGACAAGCTCATGGATATAAACCACACAAGGACAGTGGGCTGGAGAGAAGAGCCTGAGACGCTCGGGGATAAAGGTGCTTTCACCCCTGGAGGCAGGTTCCTCCCATCTGAGCAGAGGGCCCTGGACAGCCCTTCGTGAAACCCAGCAGTGAGATGGTGTGTCCAGATTCGCGTCCATCCACACAGTGCCCTGGTGTCCCTTAAACCCTCCAATCACTCAGGGCCTTGGGCAGCAGCTGCGTGGAGCGGGACCCTCAGAGACACTGTTGGATGGTCCTGCAAGATGGCAGGTGTTCTATTCCATGCATGTTTTGTAGATGAGAAACTAAAAACCAATGAAGTGACTTGCCAAACTTAAGCCACCCAGCTAATAAGTTGTAAAAGGAATATTTGAATCCAGATGGGAGAACCCATGTTCTGCTGAGAGCTTGAACGGGTGGAAGGAGGAGGAACTCTTGCTTCCCTAGGGAGCCCGGGGAGGGAGACAGAGCCAGGAGTTAAGAAACTGTCCATGCATGAGAACTCGAGACTCTCACAAAGCTGCAAGCTGTGCACTATGACATCCATTTGACAGAGTGGGAAACTGAGGCTCAGAGCTTCAAGGACAGAGACCGGGATTGATCCCAGCTCTGACAGCAATGCTCCATGCTGCCTCCACTGCACATAAAGAGGAATCTCCTTGGCGTTGGGACCTCTGAACCCGGCGATAGCAACTGGTCCCCAGATCTGGCTGTCTGGCCCCACAGAGAACCCATTGAAGGCAGCATTGGAATCACGATGAGGCCGACACCATGGACGACCCCAGGAGGTGCATGTGGTGGGAAGTGGGTGGGCACGTCCCCCAGGCCACCCAAGCTGTCTCGACACGGGAGCTGCTGCCCTGGCCTCTGACCAGCTGGCCAGCCTCCTTGGCGCCTCCCCACCAAGCACTGGGCTTCTGTGGTCTGAGGATCCCAGTGCAAATGAATCAGAAACACATGGCTCACTTTTCCCTGGAATTACACGTGATTTGACAAATGGTTAAAAGTCTCTGGCAAAATGCATTTGGGATTCGTTTATTGTCTAACAGTTTAAAAAATAAGTTTGAGATGTTGCACAAGTTTGAACACGGCGTTCCTTACTCATCATGCTGTTGAACAAGGAGTAAATAACTGTCGGTACAACACCCCGGAGAAGCCCCCACTTTGGGCTACAAAGCGGTCTTGGAGAGGACGAAACTGTACAGGAAAAACATCAAGCTTGCAAAGATGTTTACAATAGCAGAGGCATGGAGTTGGTAGAAGAGAAAGGTCTCCAAGCAAAGAATGGGTTTTCTCTGAGAAGGTCGCATCCCACACAAGCAACCCATTTGGCCTCGCTGGGAAAGCTGAACTCAGAGTTGTGTTCGTAGCACTTTATGTCCATCTCCTTAAAATTGTGGTGGTGGCTTACGCCTGTCATCCCAGTACTTTGGGAGGCTGAGGTGGGCAGAACATGAGATCAAGAGTTTGAGACCACCGTGGCCAACACAGTGAAATCCCGTCTCCCCTAAAAATACAAAAAATAGCTGAGCATGGTGGAGTGTGCCTGTAGTCCCAGCTACTTGGGAGGCTGAGACAGGAGAATCATTTGAACCTGGGAGGCAGAGGTTGCAGTGAGCTGAGATCGTGCCACTGCACTCTAGCCTGGTGACAGAGTGAGACTCCGTCTCAGAAAACAAAACAAAACTGTGGCATCTACAAGAAGATGGCATTTTATCCAATTCCCCTTTAATGAGAATGTGAGCTTAAGTTAGGCTAACTTGTATCTCTCTGTTGTCCCTAATTGGACTAAGAAAAGCCACGTGACCTTGAGCAGAACAAGGAACATCTGAGCCCCCCGGCCTGTAACGGGGAAGGGAGTGGTTGGGGATGGGAAGCGGATGCCCTTTCTTCATTCCCGCCCAACTCTGGTGCTCCTGGCCGGGGGCTTCCTTTGAGGCTCTGTTCCCTGGGCAGTCAGGATTTGGGCATGAGGCCTTTCCTCTTCCTATCTTACAACTGAGTCACAGAGACCCCTCTGGAGGGGTTCACACCCCAAATCAAGGAAGCGCTGATAAGTCTGGGACAGCTTGAAGGAACTGTGAGAGGGCTGAGTGGGGAAGCTGGATTCAGGGTTCTGCCCATTGATCATCTTTGATGGTGTGGGACAGGCAGAAGAAGAGGGAAGGCGGTAGGCAGGGGCCACCTCAACCCCTTCCATGTACAGCAGTGAGGGTGTCCTGAGGGTGGAGGGTGGGGGCAGCCTGTGCACAGAGAAACCATCTCCAGCCTGGAACTCAGCCCCAGGTGGAGACCATAGTGGCCCTAGGCCCTCTTCCCTCTGCCTCCCGCCTCGCTCCTCACCTGGGCCCTACAGTGTGCACACCTGAGCCTGTCTGGGTCCAACATGAACCAGCCTGGGCCTGGTGCTCCCACTTCTGTCTGGACCCCACGACAGCTTCCTCATCCTCTTGGCTTCTGCTTCCTAGCCATCCCCCATCCTCCACAGGGTTGTGATTTTCTCCCTGAACGTCATCATAATCGCACAATTTTCCATCCGTCTCCATGTCCCCCACCTGGGCCTGGAGACCTCCAGGTGCCTGCCCAGTCGCCCCTGGCCCCCTTGTATAGGGAATCTGGATGTCGACTCTAAATGTGTAGCTTCCTCCTGTCTCCTGGACCCTCCCCTTGCCAACCATGGGCATCTTTCCTGACCCCCTTTAAGGCAGGGCTCTCCCCACTGGATTCCAGAACCCCAAAGCTCTGTGCCAGTCCCTCCCCAGCTCCTCAAACTGACCTGCAAACAGCAGGCGTCCAGTGAAAATCTGCCTAAGTGAGTTAAGTCTCAGGTGGACGTTCCTGTGTGGGGAACTCTTGCTGTGTGATTTGGGAGACGGTTGTCCTCATCCCTGGTGTACACTTTCATCATCGGCTTAAATCCCAGCAAAGTCACCTCAGCTTCCAGTGACAGCAGCCGACGGGAGGCAGCGCTGAGAAGTTTGAGCAAACATGGTTTGGAAAACTCAGGGTGGGGGCAGGAAGGACCAGGGACGAGCGGATTCAGAACCAAAGCTGGTGGGCAGGTGGGGGTACAGGTGGGCACACTCTCATGGCCTTCCTCCAGATCTCTTTTAACAGGAGTTTTAAAACTGATTTAACGAACAGAAAGTACCAGGGGATTCCCCACACACACTGTGTACAAAGAGCAGAGGAGGTGAGAATTAATGCTGGTGATGCTGTAATTACCGTAATTACCAGACTCAACAATTGTTCATTATCTGAGATTTAACATCTTCGAACAGTTGGAGACATAACCTGTGAGAGGCCGGTTTGCGTTCCTTTCATGGTGCTGTCCTGGGATGCCAGCGTCAGTTTTGTGGTCTGCGCACTTGGCACAGGGGTTCACGCGGGTCGGGGTCTGCGTGGCATGAGGTGCTCCACACTGCACCCAGGGGCACACCAGGAAATGAAGTTTTGCTTTGCTCACCTTGAAACCAGGCTGAACGTTCTAAACTGTGCATTCCACTTTTGTGCCTGTTGAGTGTGTGTCAAGTGGCAACTGCACAGAACGTTTAAAGTGAGGCTGGGACATCCAAAAGGCAGTTGCCAAAATTTTTGGTGAGTTCATTGTCAGTGAATCAGAAACATATGACTTGAATTACCATACAAATTCATGTTTAAATCTAATGAGCACTGTCTTTGGCAAAAACCAAAGCTCAGAGTCATCAGGGAGGAGCTTGGACGCTGAGTGAGGAGAGAGACGAACGTGCAGTTTCAAAGCGGGGGTGCCTGTGGCTGGGCGTGTGGAGCGGAGGGTCCTGACTGTGAAGGTGATCTCCTCGCCCCCAGGTTCCCCGCTCTGTTATGGGCCTGGGTCTGAGGCTGCTGTGTTCAGGATCATCAAGGCAGAGCACCTTGGAGCCCCAAGCAGAGTCCCGCTCAAAGCTTCCCCACGCTTCGGATGTGGAGGCCGCCCGCCGTGCCAGCTTGTGACTGGGATGGTGGGAAGTACAGCGGCCTCTCCTGCAGGCAGGATGTTTCCTTACTTCCTCGGGAAGTTGGGACCAAGGGAGCAGTGCACCCTCTACTTTTGTACAGTTCTCCAGAAATGACAGGGGCGTCCAACTCTGTCACCCAGGCTGGAGTGCAGTGGTGCGATCTCGGCTCACTGCAAGCTCCGCCTCCCGGGTTCACGCTATAGGGGCCGGCCACCACACCCGACTAAATTTTTGAATATATATACACACATACACACACACACACACACACACACACACACACACATATATATATA
>NW_016816648.1:698896-729346 GCF_001698545.2 Rhinopithecus bieti
ATTTTTTTTTTTAAGTAGAGACAGGATTTCACCATGTTAGCCAGGATGGTCTCAATCTCCTGACCTCGTCATCCGCCCGCCTCGGCCTTCCAAAGTGTTGGGATTACAGGTGTGGGCCACGGCGCCCGGTCGCATCCAACTTCTTTCACAGCTTGTATTTATTTCTCATGAGGTTGAAAAGAAAGCAAGCTGCTGTGCCGCCTCCTGGTCTCCTAGGTCAGGGTGGATGCTCAGTCCTGTGACCCTATGTGCTGAATGATCTCATTCTTCAGTTGAGAAGGTGAAGCAACAGTCACAGGCTTGCCAGCCCTCACGGTGGCACAGGAGTCCCTGGCCGCAGCCTCTGAGCCTAAACCTGTCCTCTTTCTATCTGTTACTCCAAGTCATCACATCCAGCACCAGTCCTGGGCTCCTTGAGTCTTAGTTCTGATGCTGGAGCACGTGCCAGTGAAGCCCCTCTGACTGACTCGTTTTTCCATGCCCTCTTGATGGGACCCTTGGGGTCAACATGCCCTGCCACCTTTCTCTCTGTGTCTGTTCAGTGGAATCACGGCTTCAGCCGGGGCACCACATTCAGGGCCGTCCCTTTCTCTCATCGAGTGACTACGCATTCCTCGGAGGTACTGGGCCCCAGCCTGGACAGGATGGCCCTGGGCGGTCTCTTGCTTCTCAACCATAAGAGACACATCGCCATTCAGGCCGGCACCTCTGCAGTGGTGGTATCCAGGGCTGCACCGCGCAGCCACTCTCCTGAGTGCACTGGCCAGGTCAGAGAAAAGCCTGCTTCCCCGTGAACCCCGGAGGCGGAGCTTGCAGTGAGCCGAGATTGCGCCACTGCACTCCAGTCTGGGTGACAGAGCGAGACCGTCTTAAAAAAAAAAAAAGTAAAAAAGAAAAAAGAAAAGCCTGCTCCCTGTCTATTGCCACGTGGCCTCAGAAAAAGGTTCCATGGAGGCTGTGGTTTTCCCAGTGCCAGCACTGAGATGGATGCTGCACCGGGCAGGGAAATTCATATGGCAGAGCACTTGGGGCAGGGAGGCAGAGCTGGTCAGTGGATCAGTTCTTTCCTGCCAACTGCGGTGCGGGCCAGCAGCAGATTCCTCAGCAATGAAGGTGGGTCCCCAGCAGTGCCTGTTGTTTGCCTGGTTTTCCTTCTTTTCTGTGCTCTCGTTCGAGATTCTGGAAGTGAGCACAGTCTACCCCGATGTTCTCCAGAGCCGCACACCTTGACAAAGCAGTGCCTTACCGTGTTCAGCTATTCAGATCCTCTCACACCACGCCAAGAGGCCACAGCGGTTTCCTGTGGCTACTTCACAGGTGGCATCTCCATCGTCACCATATAATCAGCGATTTTGCTGGCATAAATATAAACTAAACCTACAAATGTATACATTACAGAAGCTGTTACTTTGCCGCTCCTGGGAAAACTGCCATCCCAGTCACAGGACGGCCAGACACACACAATGATCAGATTTAGAATCTGTCCTTGCTGCTGTCCCATCTTATAGCCTTGAAAAATGTCACTCCTGCAACTACATTGTAGCACTGCTGTCTTGAAAGTAGATTATTTGAAGGTATATTTGAAGTACATTTGAAGGTAGAAGGTAGAAAAGTAACACACATCTCTCTGTTTGCTAACTTGGTCTTTGGCTGTTAAATATTTAGCTATTTGGCATAAGGGCCTCCAATGATGCTCTTGGACAAGCCCGTCCATGCCGCAGATGGCCTGCTCAGGGTAGAGAGTCCTTGGCCCCTGCCCTCCACAGCCTCCTGCTCCCAGGGTGCACGGAAGAGGGTGAGGCCAGACATGGGGACAGGTAGAGCGTGCCGAGCCCTGCCTGTCTTAACAGCGACTTTGCAGAGGAATTGTCTAAAATTAACGACTCAACTCTTTATGTTTGCTGGAACATTTCTATTGTCTAGATCACCCTGCCTCTAAACCTTCCAGTAGGTTCCGACCCCCAGGAGCACACCTGCACTGGATCCCAATTCGCCTTTCAGCGATGCCTCTCCAGGCTTAGACACTACCAGCAGCGCTTGTTCCTCCGTCCTTCTGCCACGGCAGAAGAGGAGCCCACATCGTCCTGAAGTCTCTATGCAGTCAGGATAGTCCTCAAAGCCGTTCCCACCCATACCCTGCACTCTGAGTTGGAGGACATCAAGGCTGGCAGGGTGTCCTGGCAGAATCTGCTCCAAGAGGCACTTCAGTGAGCAGGAGGCTGCCCCGGGACCCTGGACCCTGAAGGAAGAAATCCTCAGTCCCTCTTCGCACCCACCCTGTCATCTCAAGCTAGCGCCTCCCAATGGCCAAAACCAACCGGAAGTCTGAGGGCCAGGGGACCCTGGGTGAGCAGGACAGGGAAAGGGCAGAGAGGCCTGGGGGACGGTAGGGCCTTCTATGAATACAGCACTGACCCTGATGAATGGGTGCAGAACAGCGTGGCAGAGGACAAAGTTTTGGGCATGAGGGTCTCACAAACCTGGCTTCCTATGAGGCCTGCCACCTGAGCCAGAGGCCTGCCCAGCCCAGTGAGCCCTCCGTTTGCTTGAGACTTGTCACCCTAAGCGTCCTCCCAGTGCCTGTCCAGCTGGCCCTCAGCACTCAGGGATGGCAGGGCGCTTCAGCCCTCTTGCTCTGGGCCACACTGGATGTGAGAAACGCCTTCCCTGGGTTGAGCTCAGATGACAGCAGTACCTCTGCCCTCCGGTGCTGGGCCACGTTGGTTGTGAGAAACCCCTTCCCCGGGTTGGGCTCTGATGCAGTGGTGCCTCGGCCCTCCTGTCCTGGGCCACAGAGGATGTGAGAAATGCCTTCCCCGGGTTGAGCTCCAGTGCTTCTCTTGGCAGTGGGCACTTGTGAGTCCTCTCCACCTCTCTGTACCCGGCCCGGCCTGCCTGCCTCTTCTTCCTCCTCACAGTCCTTCAGGTGCTGGGGCCCGTCCTTCCCAAGTCCACAGCCCCCGTGCACAGTTGAATCTCAGCCACCGCAGCCCAGAGCACCTCAGCATCTCAAGTGAACAGAACCCACTTGCTTCCCGACACCCCCCGCCACGTGTGGCATGAGGCTGCTGGGTACCCTGAACAAGGCCCCACCTTTGGGGGAATCCAGTCCCTTCCCTGAGGCAAGACTGGGTTGAACAAGGTGTCTCCCAACCCTCTGTCCTTAATGCCAGGGCTCTCTCTCACCAGAGGATGCAGCTCAAAAGTACTCAATGTTTATTTTTCTAATTGACTTTCTAAATGTGTGAAACAGACTGCAGCAGCTGCTTCTGCTGTTAGGGGCTGGAGGGAGCAGATCAGGGCTGTGGCAACGGGAGCCCTGAGCTGGTGCCTCTGCTCCTGGGGATGGGGGTGCTGCTGGAGAGGAGCTGGGAGGTGGAGGCGAGGGTCAAAAAGAAAGTCCCGTTGTAGAGATTTTCAGCTTGTCCTCCAACACCTGACAAAGGTAAGCAGAGTCTGGATGACCTGCCTGCCCTGTGTAGGTTACTCACACAGCAGACGCAAAGTGCAGCCACAGGGTCAGACCTGCCCAAGTCTCCCCACCCCGCCAACAGCCTTTCTCTCCCCTCCTCCTCTCTCCTCCCTCCTCCATCCCCCCATCCACCTCTCTCTCCCCATCCTGTCTCTGTCATAAGCACTTTCTTTCTTTTCATTTTTCTCCTGAAACAGAAAGAAAAGAAGGCAACGTGGTTGGAGGCGAGCTCTCTTTTCACTGGAGGAGTGAATAGCGTTTGGGGTGCCTGGCATCCCCGCCCATGCTATCTGTCTTGACTGGTGCTTGACTCATCATGCTGGGAGACTGGGAAGAAGCAGGACGGGAGCTTGCCTGCCTTTTATCCTTCTATCCACAGTTCTTCTGCAGCACCAAAACCTGTTTTGCTTATGGCGTAGAAACATATCCCTGAGGTGCTGAAAAATTACTTTTTTCTCTTCTCACTACTGACATGACTCAGGGCCCACCCTGTTCTTCCCCTCATTCTTCATTTGTCTCCTGGACTGCAGCTCAAGACGTCACATGGCGAGGCTCTGCAGCCCATCTGCTCAAACCCGCCCACACCGTACCTTGCTGCTGGGACCCCTAAACTCCTCACCGAATCTCAGGCTGAGCAGGTGTCTTAGCTCTACCTGCCCATTATAAACCTGGTGGGCTCTCACCCAGTGCAAATGATGCTGTGATCCTCTCAGCAGGTCCTGAGAGAGGTGAGTGATTTCTTTTTGTTAAGCTGGCCAGGTGATTTCACTGTGAGTCCAAGGCGGAGAGCTGGGGTCTAAGTCACGCAAGCTCAACGGGGCCAGTATCTCCCCACGCGGGCAGACACTGGTTCATGGGGAATAAAATGTCTCAATCGTCATATACATCAATTACAAGTATGCATGGAACACCCAGACAGAGAGTTTCCTAGATGAGGGGCAATTAGGAAATATGTCTAAAACTTCCTCTAGGTAGACAATAATGAAAAACGGTGGTATATAAATCATATCTAAAAAAATCTGTGATAAATACACACACACACATGTGTATACACACATATATATGTATATGTGATGAAAGTGTGTAAAACAGGCTATCTAAATGCACCTGGTCCCACGGGGCTAAAGCCCCTGTTTTATTAAATGCCACTCTCAGGTGGCTGTGCTGCATCCAGCACCATGATGTTAACAAACAACACAGTAAAGTGTTCTGATTATGTACAACCTGCTGAGGTCCAGGGGAGGAGTGAAGAGGGGAAGAATGTTTGGACCCAAAGCTGCAGCAGGGGGAGTGCACTTACAGGCTTCTAGTACTGCTGGACACCCGGGAAGCCCTGTCTGGCTGCGGGTGCATGCTGGTTAGGGAGGGTAGCTGGGATGGCCTGGATGGCTGGCAGGGACTGCTTGTTCTCTGGGCAGAAAAGAGGCATCTTGGTGGAGAGGCACCCTCCGTCCTCAGGACTGTCTATCTCGAACAGGCTCCATACCCACCAGAGACACTTTTGTGGGGTGTGCCTGTTTCTGGCACACACACCCTGCTGGGACAGCTGTGGGCTATTGTTCCTGAAGGCTGGCAGCTGAAGTCATTCCCTGTACACCTTGACCTCCTGTTCTATCTGACAAAACCCAGCATTGGCACCATGACAACAGTGCAATCGTTGGCCACCTGGGGTGGAGGAGAGGCCAACCTGCCATCTCCTGCTGGAGGAGGAATGATTACCGTCATTACTCTTGTTGGGATCCACTGCTCTTGCCATGCTTATCCTTGTGGCTGCATCTTGGGTCATCCGTGGGCTTGTTGCCTTGTGGTAAACACAGGCAGAGGGAGCTGATGCAGATGCATTCAGTGACGCAGGGCTCCTGTCTCCTGAGCGGACGTGGACATGGTCTTCTCAGGATGGCAGCCTTGCAGCCCTGAGCTGAGCCTGCCCTGTGGGTTTGTGGTCACCAGTGTCCCCGAGGACCCTCAGGCCCGAGCTGCCCAATGCATCCACACTCCCTTTCAAACTTTTATATTTCTGTTTATTTCACTTAGCATCTAGTTTGGATTATGTTCTAGAGTAGAAATTTAATAGTTTTCTAATCATTATCTTTCTATATAATCAATCTTTCTGCATTGGTTTGCAAGGACTCAGACACTGCACATGCACACTGGTCTCTGGAGGGGCAGCCACGTTCTATTGTGTAAGTATTTACATAGTTAATGCATATTCATCTATATTTATTTTGTCTTATTCAGATATTAGTGTATCTGCACAGACTTTTCTTAACTAAAACACAGCTATGTTTTGGGGTATGTGTAGAGGATAAAGTCGAGAAATTGACCAACCTCTCTCATCTGTGCGTATCTCTCTCAATGTCTCTGTCTCCATGTCTGCCTTTCTCTGTGTGTGTTATAAATGCATGTATACATAAACATACATCATGTAAGCCACAGTGATGTGTATTACATATTTTCTGTATTTACAGTATATGCATATCCTGACTTCCTAATTTGTTCCATTTATCTTTCTGTCTAATCTTAGCCAGTGTCATGGTTTGTGGTATGTTTGGTACCAACTTGTTCATTAAGGCACAGATGTACGCCTTGTCTTTGAAACTATTGTCTTGGCTATTCTTACACGCTTATTCTCCCAGGTAACCTTTAAAAGTATCACACCAGATTCTCAGAAACGTGCATTGGATTTAGAATTGAACTAAACATATAAACGCTCTGAGGGAGCTCGTCTCTTCCCAGCGTAACGTCCACCCCGCAGCAGGGACCGCTAACTGTCCCTACGCTGTCCTCCTTCCTCTTGGTGATGGAAGCTGCCACCTGCCGAGTTGTAGATGCCCACATTTCCCGGGCCCTGTGCAACTGGCTGTGGCACAGAGACTGCGTGTGGGACAATGGGAATACCACCAAAGGCGAGGAAGACAATTTCCAGGTAGTCTTTTTAAAGTCCAGGCCATTTGTCCTGACTTCCTGTCTCCCTTCCCACAGAGAGGCTGGGGAGTGGGGTGAGCCAGCCTCATCTCGTGGGAGAGTACCACATGACGGTGGAGCCACACGTCCACCAGAGCCTACGCGTTGGGGCCCTGAGTGACCGCACGGAGCCAAGCTGCTCCAAGCATAGGAGCAATCAACTCAGTGGCCTCACCAGAGGGAGACGGTGCTGCCTGCCCGAGCCGCCTCACACTCAGACCTTTTCATTACAGCAGATTCATCTACTCACAAGAAAGTAGCTCCAAGAACATGTTTTAAATGTCCTTCAGTAACTCTACTACGAGTTCTCGTAGATTGAATTCATTCTTAAATTTTTTTTATTTCAGTTGCTATTATAAATAAATTAATTTATTCCATGCCAGTTGGTACTTCAGTTAGACAGGAAACACCAGTTTTGAGAATATATTTAATAATTGGTTTCTTTTTTTTTTTTTTTTTTTGAGACAGAGTCTCACTCTGTCACCCAGGCTGGAGTGCAGTGGCCGGATCTCAGCTCACTGCAACCTCCGCCTCCTGGGTTTACGCCATTCTCCTGCCTCAGCCTCCGAGGTAGCTGGGAATACAGGCGCCCACCACCTCACCCCGCTAGTTTTTTGTATTTTTTTAGTAGAGACGGGGTTTCACCGTGTTAGCCAGGATGGTCTCGATATCCCGACCTTGTGATCCACCCGTCTCGGCTTCCCAAAGTGCTGGGATTACAGGCTTGAGCCACCGCGCCCGGCCAAGAATTGGTTTCTTTGTAACTTTTTTTAGTTACTTCATGCTTGTGCATGTGTGTGTGTGAATGTTTACAAACATGTAACATGCAAATAGTGGTGACTTTTTGTCCTTTTCTCGGAGGGAATGAGCTGAAGACTGTTATGATACCTGACCTTTTCTTTCTTTATACTTTTCCTTTGGAATCCATCTCCTTATATACACCCAGATGCCTCCNCTCCGAGGTAGCTGGGAATACAGGCGCCCACCACCTCACCCCGCTAGTTTTTTGTATTTTTTTAGTAGAGACGGGGTTTCACCGTGTTAGCCAGGATGGTCTCGATATCCCGACCTTGTGATCCACCCGTCTCGGCTTCCCAAAGTGCTGGGATTACAGGCTTGAGCCACCGCGCCCGGCCAAGAATTGGTTTCTTTGTAACTTTTTTTAGTTACTTCATGCTTGTGCATGTGTGTGTGTGAATGTTTACAAACATGTAACATGCAAATAGTGGTGACTTTTGTCCTTTTCTCGGAGGGAATGAGCTGAAGACTGTTATGATACCTGACCTTTTCTTTCTTTATACTTTTCCTTTGGAATCCATCTCCTTATATACACCCAGATGCCTCCTTACAGACACATCTCTCTATTAGACCTTTCTCTAGATGATACATTGTGTAATTTCTCCACCAAGGTATCTTTCTCTACCATCGAATTATTAAATTGACCCACAATTTCTCCAGTGCCGGCTTCCCTGGGGGAGCCACTGTCCTGGGTGCACAGCCCCACCTCCTTCAATCATTGGCAGCACCTGATTTTTCTTCCAGGTCTAGCTGGGCCTCTGCCCTCTCGAGACCACGGTGGCCTCTTTTCACCTGGGCATCTCACGCACATTGCCTGTGCCCCTTTTTAAAAAGAATGTTGGTATTTCTGTTTAAATAATTTGACCCATTAAAGCCCTTCTAGAAGGGTGGGATGCATAGATGCTATATCCCCTGGCACTTCACATTGCAGGCTCTCAATGTGGAATTAAGTTTAATTCAACAAATACCAAAGTTCTGTCACATGCCAAGCCCCAGGAGAGAGGCATGCCTCATTGTTGAAGGAGGCAGATGGATGTTGGTGGCTAAACAATGCTTTTAATAGGACCCAGAACAGTTTCTCTATGCAGAGTAGCAAGGACTGACCTTGATCAAGTCTATGTTTTTCCTCGTAAATGGTGCATGGGTATAGTCTAACCACTGACAGGCTGGGGAATGGGGTGAGCCAGCCTCTATCCTGTGGGAGAGAACCATGCCCCACATGAGAGTGGAGCCACCACAGCCCAAGTGCTGGAGCCCTGAATGACCCCATGGAGCCGAGCTACCCCAAGCACAGGAGCACTCAACTTAGCAGCCTCGCCAGAGGTAGATAGTGCTATCTGCCCGTCTCTGCCCCTGAAAGGAAGAGTATAGACTTCATTCCCAGTTATACACTGTCCTGACGTTGAGCAAGCTCCTGCAGCTTCCTGTGCCCCCTCCTCTCTGTGAAGTCTCCCTACCTTCCACAATCCCACAGCATCCCTCCCTCCTTTACTTCTAGAGATGTCTTGAGAATAAATGAGGCATTAGCAACCTGTTCTGAGGAAGACACCGTGTAAATATGATGCAGAGTTTCACCTGCCCTAAACTGCTAAAAGTGTTGCTGGTTCTGTGCTAAATAGATGACCACGTTCTTTTCCCACGGAGCCTCCTTTCTGCTAACAGGGTGAGTCCCCATCAGGCCAAGTCTCTTAAAAGGAGTGTGAAGAAAAACACTGGAAGGTGCCTTGGTTTATAAATGGCGGTATTATTCTTAGCATGCACCCTATCGGGAGCCCTGTGAAGTTGCTGATGTGACTGAATTTAACGAGGTAAGATCAATGGGGCCTGCAGTCCCCAAGTGCACGGCTGATGCTCCTGGTGGCCTCAGTCTGCCCATTCCCTGCGGTGGGTGTTGATGCTACTTTGGGTTTGAATGATAATCTTTTTAATGATGAACTGAAAGTGGAGAAAGGCCCTGAAAGAAAAAATAAACACAATGATAAACAAAGGAAACCCTGCTCCATTACGTAAGAAAACAGCCTTAGCCCTGTGCCAGCTGCGTTCAGAGCCTGCCTGTTCCAGCAGCAGGCTCAAGTGATGTTTCCCCATCCCCCGCAAAGGAGCAGCTCCTAGTGTCATTAGCGATCCCACATGAAAAATTATTCATTTCAAAATCGATGGATTAAAAGTAGCATGTTTTCCATCTGGAGCACTCGAGACCTGACACAGGATGCCATGCTTACATAGTCAGAAGTCCAGCTGGTGAAGGCCCTAGAGCCAAAGCCGGTGTTCCCCTTTCCGGGACGTTTCACAATCAGCCCTGATGGGGCGATGCCAGGGTGGTTACAGTTATCTCACCAGGAGGCGCAGGGGCACAGGCCCCACGGTGGCTGTGTTGCAGGTGCTGGTGAACACTGTGTGCCCTGATGTAGACGCGCTGCCCAGGAGACCCCAGGGCTAGGTAAGAGGTCGCCACACTCCGCTTCATCCCCTATTGTCCAGGATGGAGCGGGAACTTACAACGCCAGGCCCCAGGACTGGTTATCAGGTGTTGGCAGAGGGTGAAAGTGTGTGGCTCCTCCTGAAAGCCTGCTCTGTCCACCACTGTTGGAGGTGACATCTTCGTGGTTTGGATCACAGTCTCTATTTTGGCTTTGTGTCTCAAGCACGCTGGTGAGGGCAGAGCCTGTGGGCTGTGGATTCTCAGAGGCTCAGCAACAAGAACCCCTGCGCCACCAGCCTCAGGTCCCACCGGTGGCCTGGGAGCTGTCCCTGGCAGATGCAGCACCTCCGTGTGACATGACCTACATTGTAGTGGTTTGTCCCTGGCTTTGTGTGAGAGCACACATCCCCTCCCATCATCTGGAAACAAATTCCAAGGACCTCTCAAATGAAGCAATGAAGAACAGTTGTCTAACAATAAATAAATAACAGAATAGATAGAACTCCACTCTATCAAAATTGGAGAGACCTGCCAGCTGTCCAGTGGTGCTCCAGTCCATTTGTAGGCATGGCCCTCCACAGCGCACATTCTACGGGGCTCATTCTGTTGCCCAGGCTCGTCTTGAACTGGGCTCAAGTGATCCCCTCACCGGGGCCTCCTGAGTGGCTGGGATGTGAGCGGGAGCCCCTGTGCCCAGTCAAACTATGAGTTGTGATGTGCATCTCCCTGCACAGACTCCTTCACAGACCCTGGACACCAGAGGCAAGCGCAGCCACAAGCAGGGGGTTGAAGGGGCATCGCCCCAAGCTGCCCAGGATTGGAATAAAAATAAGCATGACTAGTCTTGGACTAACTTGAAAATAAGCCAAGTTTCCCAAAACCCTCCAGCATCTTCTTTCTGTTTAATTTTCCATGATTCTAAATAGTGCCGCCTTCTCTTTCTCCCAAAGGAATCTGACGGGACCTTTGAGTTCCTAGGTCCCCCTGTCCAGCAAGCTCCTCCCGGGGTCTTGCTTCCAAGCCTCAGTTCTGGGTGGCAAATGAATCTGGTCTTTACCAGGCTTTGCTCCAGAAATCAGCTGGAAGAACAACTGTGCAATGAGGCTCCCCCAAATTACACCACATAAAGTTCAAGGTCAGTGATGTCGCTTTCAGATTTATAAAGAAAGCTGACCCTGTTTGAAAGTGACCTGTACAAAAGTGTCTAGATGGCCTTCCCCCAGTTAATAGCGGTTCATTGAAAGTCAATGTCTTTGCCTATTAAAGGAAAACTCGGCATTATTTTCCTGCAGATCTGAAGTATAGCCTATAGCCCTTGGGGTGTGGAAATCTTTAGAGTGACTTTTACTTTCACACCCACTGCTGTTCTCTTCCTGCAGGTCCGCATCCCAGAGTGAGGCCCATGTGTGAAAAGCAGGACGGCAGCATGTCACTTGCTGTCCAGGGAATCAGCCTGTTAATGTGTCAGACAAAAGTCTCTGCTCAAATTGGCTAGTGAGACTGGTCCAGGCCAACCTGGCCAAACACCATAAATAAACGACAGCCTCACGGAGCAGAAAACCAGCCCTTAATTACAGTTGTTCCCTCCACCTACCAAGCTGGCCACCAAGCAGGGGCAGCCTCAGGTTTCCACTGGCAGGAAGTGGGCAGGCCAGTGCCGGCTAGACTCCAGAAGTGGGGCTGCTGCCCCAGGTGATGGCTTCAGAACATGTGCTGGGGGCTTGCCTCTATCAGAGGATGTCTGCCTCCACAGCTTGCTTTTCTTGTTAGGCACATTTTCATTTTTCTAGAGAATTCTGTGGCTTTCAGAGTGGAGAGATCTCTGTGCTGCAGGGATGGCCCCATCAGGTGAATAAACATCCAGGGCTGGGGACTCAGGGACACTCCACAGACACACCCACAAAAGCAGCATGCAGGGACTGAGGGGGACATAGGCAGTGTGGGGGGCATGTGGGTTGAGGGAGGGGGGCAGGTCTCACAGGGAGTGACCCAGAGCAAGCAGGAACTCAACAGGGACAGAGCAGGAACTCGGCAGTCTAGGAGGACTTCTGGAATCACACTGGGGATCCCTGCCAGCTATTTTCCAAAGAACAAGACAGAGAGGCCAAGCGATCCTTGCAGGCAAAAGTGAATCATCATTTTAGGAATAGACTTGGATTTGCAAGGTAGATCTAGAGGCAGTTCTGCAAATTATCAGGCTATCAATAGGACTGTGAGTTGTTCTTTGCATACAAGATTTTAACCTTTACAGGTTTTCCATATTTATAATGGCAAGGTAAGGGTAGGAGTGGCCACGAAGTGCCTATTTACGAGATACTGCTGTTCTATATTAATTTTCTGGGGTTGCTGTAACAAATTACCACCAATCAAGTGTCTTAAAACAACAAAATGCAATCTCTCACAGTTTTGAAGGCCAGAATTGGAAGTTAAGCTACCAGCAAAGTCCTGGCCCTTCGGAAGAGTCATGAGGAGGATTTTCTAGGTTCTTCAGTTCCTGGTGGCTCTGCACATTCCTTGGCTGTGGCTGCATCACTCCCATCTCTGCCTCCATCTGCACGGGGCCTTCCCCCCGTGTCTGTGTCTCAGATCTCTCCTTCAGTGAGGTGAAGGCAACAGAAGCCATCACTGTCATTTCCACGTGGGTCTGCCCACCTCTGGACTAGCTGGCCTGTGTTCAACTGCCCGCAGAAAGTCCTGCTGCACTTTGCCCTTCCAAGTTCTCCTCGGGGCACTCCAGATACAAAGATCTGAACCCATGCTTTGTGGATGATCTAAGGTCAACTTCCTTCACTTAACTCCATCTGCCAAAACTCTTCTCAAATAACGTCACAGTCACAGGGTCTTGTGGGGCATATCTTTTATTAGGGAGTGGGGGGTACACTGTTCAGCATACTACACCAAGCAATATGTCAGGTCCACACATACAAGGCATATGTCACCATACATGGGAGGACACGTTTACCCTTGTCCCTTCAATGCTCCCTACAGAGGACAGTGTCTTCCATGGGGCAGGGAGAAGGGTGGAAGGTGGAAGCAGAGACCTGGCACACTGGAGATGCTGAAAAACTGTCCAGTGATGTTCTGCCCTATTTTCAATTATTTCTAAATTACAGAACAAAATTACCCTACACAGCATAAGAATTTCTGACCCTAAGCTGAAGATCAATCAACAATGACCAGAACGCACAGAGAAAGAGAAACTTGAGTGGGGTCGGAGGGACGGGATGTTCCTCAGGATGGATGTACCTACAGCCGGCTGGAGGTGATTCCAGGCGGTTATCCTTAAACCATGTACTTAGCCCACCTCTCACTTTGAGTCTGTGTTAGGCCTGGAATCCAGCCGGATGCCCCCACCTTGAGGTGCTCCTCATCCTCCCAGGTCTTTCTACAGTGTCTTCCACAGGCGCTTTGAGGATGAGCATCCAGGGATCTCTGTAGAGACTTGGGGACCCTTTGCAGGGGGTGAATGGATGTGCTGTGTGGCCCAGCGGCCCTAACTCAGCTGCACAGGCTGCAGTGTACCAAGTCACAGATGTAATGTGTCCCATGCCTGCTCCTAGTTACTCAAACGTGTGGATTCTATAGCCCTGGGGACAGACACAGGGTGCATCCCAGATCTCCTTTCAAAAGCATTTCAGAGTCTCTTGGGAGAGAGAAAGAGAAGGCAGGGGATGAAAGGAGAACTCAGAAACTCCTGGAAGCCAAAGAAAACCTTAGGTTTAGAGAAACTTGGAGCAATTAGTGCTTAGAGTTGGCAGCAAAATGGTGCTAGGTAATTAATTAACACCTAGAGTCTAAACAGCGTCTTTCCCTAGGAGCCTGAAAAACCCCCAAGAATGATCGAAGTGGAGGAAAAGGGAGAATAAGATGGGGGTGGGGAGCAGGAAATGAGAGGGACTTTGGTGACCAAGATAGTTAATGGGCCTTAATTTTTCCCCAATTTATGATGCTCTCAGTTGAGCACGTCCTGGATGACAAAGAGGCTGCAAAGTCCAGCGTGTAGGTCTCGCTGGTTAGACTCAGGTCTGTATCTGCCAATCATGGGGGGACACAGGCAGATCAAGAGTCAGGAACACAGGGTGTCAAGAAACGGGGACGCACACCTAAGAATCCAGCTTGAAAATGCATCCATTGAATACATTCTGTTAGCAGTGAGGGGGAAGGTTGGATAGTCATCTTAAAAACCACCACGCCATTGGTGCCCACCAATTATTCTCTGCCAAAGAGTTTTGGCTACATAGAATTTGGAGATTTTATTTCCCTTTGCAAAGTATCTAAGGCATGTCTTCAGGTTGGAAGACATTGGAAAACATCCGTGTTTGCTTTGCCCTTTCTTATTTTATGTGAATATTTCACTGTTAACAAGAGAAGTTTCCTGAGTAAGGAAATTTCTTGGAACTCAACAAAGAGTCTGTGTCAAGCCACGAGAGAGCGGAAGAATATTCTATACGGACAACCCAAAGGGCCCCTCTGCTCGCCAGGGGTGATGTGCTGGCAACGTCCGTCTCAGACGTGGCTGTGTCTCTAGAGGATTTTTATGGCTCCCACTCACTACCGAACAAGATGTGTTGTGGTCAATCCACAAAGTTGAACTTGCCTCTAAAGAGTTGAAAGTCGCTAAGGCCTTTCTTCTGTAAAACCACTTCCTGGGAAAATATTCATTATTACAACACTTAGAGGCAATAAAAAGCCTAAAAGAGTATGGTTAATAGATGGCCTGAGCAACTCCTTCACTGCCCAATTATAATCCCACTTGGAATGCAGACTTTGGGTTAATGTACACAGCTCACAATGTGTGTTGGGACTGAAAAATGACACTCTTCTCATGATTCCATTACTTCCGGGGTGCTTCCATCCTCTTCGCTCTTTTCCTCACTATTCTTCCTACAGCCAATGCTAAGAAGAGACTGCCTGAGTGATGTCAAATTTTGGAGAAAAAATAAAATAAGTAACTCAATTGTTACAGGATGAGGGCTATGGAAATGCAGCAATTACTAATTCAAGGGTGTAGAAAACACTTCACAAAATCCACTTCAGGCACCATTTCATGTTCCCTTGAAGAATTGAATATTAGCCAAAAATGTCTCCTGAGTCATACAGCTTCTGGCTGAAGTTTGGATTTTAAGTAGAATGTACTTTAAAAGCAAGAGAGGCTTGTCACTAGCCCATAGCAGCGGAGGTCTTTGCCAGGTGCGTTCTCTAAGCCATTGAGGAAGAGCTGGAAAACCTGGCTCCGTAAACCAGGGCTGCATCTCTGCAGTGTGATGCTTCTCTCCAAGAGGGGGCTGCATCTCTGTGGTTCTTCTTGGTAAGTACAGGGTCTTTGCCCACTCTTTCCTCCTTTCCTGTTCTTAGCAGCAATTATTCGGAAAAGGCGGGTCTGAAGCAATCTGCTCATGTCACTCGCAGTCCCCCACACACATACTCTTAGAGTGCCGAGGGTCTCCCTGGAGTTCCGTGTGAAGATGAAGCAAGGCAGGGTTATCTGGGGAGATAATTTTATGTGTCACCCTGACAGGGCCCCTGATGCCTGAATTCAAGGTTAGGCACAATATCTGTGGGATATTTCTGAATGAGATTAACATTTGAATCCGTAGACTGAGGGAAGCTGTTTCCCTCCCTGGTGTGGGTGGACCTCATTCAATCCACTGAAGACCTGAATAGAATAAAAAGCTGGACAAGAAAGAATTTTTTCTCTCTTCCTGATTGTCTTTGAGCTGGGTCATTGGTCTTCTGCCTTTAGACTCCAATGCACGCTGGGGCTTCCTCCAGCAGCTCCCTGCGCCTCCTCCAGCTGCCCAGTTTCAGGCCACCATGAGACTTGCCAGGCTCCACATCACAGAAGGCAATTGTTATAGAAAATCTCTTGATAGATGATAGAGGAAGATGATGCTAGAGCTAGAGATGCATGGGTAGATGTGCCATCTGTGGACATGGGTTCCCCTGGAGGACACCTACAAAGCTCCCCAAGACAGTCTTTCCATGCAGTACACGTTCCCAGGTGGAAGCATGGCAGAGGCATTGGCCAAAGTCCTCCCACTGTGTGGGAGGCCCATTTTAGACTTTCTTCTCAACACCGAGAAAGTGATCGTACTTGCCCACCTTCAGAGTGGTGACATCGACCGTATCCATACATTCAAAGGGGGGAGCAACTTGGAAAGAGCTTCTGAGCACTAATCAGCCCTGCATAGCTCTGGA
This sequence comes from Rhinopithecus bieti, assembly GCF_001698545.2. Lineage (NCBI taxonomy): Eukaryota > Metazoa > Chordata > Mammalia > Primates > Cercopithecidae > Rhinopithecus > Rhinopithecus bieti. The sequence goes on from NW_016816648.1 coordinate 714,751, forward strand.
GACAATTCCTGTGGCAGCACTACAACTACAGCGCATATTAAATGCATCCCTATTACCAAAAAGAACCTTGAAGCATCATATGTCAATTCAGTAGGATTCATGATCTCAGAGAAGTTTCTGCTCCCATTATCAGCTTTTAATCCTATCCACATCAGCCCTTTTTAGAAAAAAAAAAATCATAACTCATGAATACTTTTCTGTAAGTCATTTGACTTCCTTCAAATAGGAAAAATGTTGGAATCTCAAAAGCATCCTTTCTGCTTGGCATGGCTCACCTCTTCCAGTCTGAGAAAGGTACCATTGTGTGACTTCAGTCAATTTGATAAACTACAAGTTTAGCAGCCTTTTATTTTTGAGGAGTGAGTAGCGACTTTCTCTGTCCTCGGCAGCACCCCCTCTCCCTAACTCTCCACATTATGCAGACTTCAAGGAGCGGAGCTGCCCTGTCAGAGGAGCCCTGATAGGAAGGAACACCTGAGTGTTTCAGGTGCTGGCAGCGTCTTTAGGCCCTAGACAGGCACATTAGTCTGGATGTTAGCCGCGTCTCCTTAATTGGATTGCCTGCATAAATTGCAATACAGGGTGGACAAGTGATAGGAATAAATATGTTTTTCCCCTTAAAAAGAACCCAAATATGTAAACAACCCGTCATGTAGGAGAGAGTGTATGTGCATCTTATTGAAAGGGGAGAAATAATTTGGAGAGATGAGAAAAGAGCACAGGGTAAAAGCTGATATTCTTCTTTTATAACGGATAGCCCCAAGTTGTAGAGGCCATTATTTCTTGCATTTTCAGAGCAAATGAACTTGACAGATGGCCGTGTCACCCAAACCCCCACCTACCAACTTGATTATGCAGAAAACAATACAATAGAAAAGAAATCATTACTGAAGGAACCTGGTTAGTCCGCAGAGGGCCGGGGAATGCAGAAGAACAAAATTACAGTGGTGGAATTGAACAGCAAGAATGCATTTAACACAAAGTGGGTTACAGCGAGGCAATCAGTCATGGCTAAAGCTATTGTCTGGGCTTGCTTGCATGGTATATGAAGTAATCTGTCATCTCCCACGAAATTTATGCTTAGTTTATAGGAGAAAACTACAAAGGTTTTGCCAGGACATGTGCTGGTAGCCTTAAGTAGCTCAAGTGTGGACCCACAGAAATGACACATTGGACATTTCAGGACGCTTGCTGCCTTTTGTGGGGGGGCCATTATCTTATCACTGAGATGCTCCCATCTGATGCTCACATGATTTGTTGATGTGTTTGGGGAAGTTAAGGGCACAGATTCATTCAACTTCAACAATGGACAGCCCTGCATGGCAGCAGTGAGGACACCAAACGCACTGGTTGGGAAGACGGAAGACCATCGTTGGAGTGAGACTTCTCAAAACTTAAAGAAGAGTGCTGCCATGCGTTTAGAATGACTAACAGCCTTCTTATTTGTGGCGGTGTGTACGTGTTAGGACAGGTCAACACCAAATATATAAGCCTCGCCACGTACGCAACAGGTAGCCTGGGATAGACTGTGAAATCGTGTTTTCAGCAACACTAGGCAGTCATACGCCACATCTAAGATGGTGCTTCCACACCAGAAATGGATTCTTGAGACTAAGTCAGCTCCTCTATTCCTTTGCTGAAAAATGATGGGGTCTTGCCCCCTTTATTTCCTGTTGTGTGGTATTCCTCCCACCTGAAAACATCTTCCCCCTCCATTGTTGCTTCCTGGGTGGGGCCAGCCTAAAAGGCCCAGCTCACAGGTAACTCCAGGGGACACCTGCTCACAGGTAACTCTGGGGGACACCTGCCCACAGGTAACTCCGAGGGACACGTGCTCACAGGTAACTCCAGGGGACACCTGCTCACAGGTAACTCCGGGAGACATGTGCTCACAGGTAAGTCCAGGAGACACGTGCTCACAGGTAACTCCGGGGAACACGTGCTCACAGGTAACTCCGGGGAACACCTGCCCACAGGTAACTCTCGGGGACACGTGCTCACAGGTAATTCCGGGGGACACGGGCTCACAGGTAACTCCGGGGACACCTGCTCACAGGGAAGTCCGAGGGACACGTGCTCACAGGTAACTCTGGGGGACACCTGCTCACAGGTAGCTCAGGGAGACCCCTGCCCACAGGTAACTCCAGGGGCACCTGCCCTCTGCATGGCCTGCACCCCTATTATCCCAGGACTCCGTGCTTCCTGGCACTGGCTGGTTTGATTCTATCTCAGCTCTCGTGTTAGACTCCGTACTCACAAAGCAAGTGGCTGTGTCACATCCATCCACATCAGCAGCTTTCATCTGTCTACATATTACAATCTGTCTCTGTACATCGATATGATATACAGACATGGGTCTCTAGCTATTTAATATTAATTCTGTACTGTCTTGTACAATATCTTATATACTCACAGATCAGGGATATGGATATACAGAGTACTTAATAATTTAATATAACCAATAATCTAATTTAACATACTATTAAATATAATCATACAGGTTAAGTATCCCTTATCCAAAATGCTTGGAACCAGAAGTGTTTTAGATTTCTCATTTTTTTTTCAGGTTTTGGAATAGTCATGTATACATAATAAGATCTCTTGGGGATGAAACCCAGTCTAAAGACAAAATTCATTTATGTTTTTATATATGCTCTATACACAGAGCCTGAAGGTAATTTTATGCATTATGTTTAATAATTTTGTGAAACCTATCACATGAGGTTGAAGGTGAAATTTTCTACTTCAGTTTTGAATTTTGGAGCATTTTAGATTTCTGATTTTTGGATTAGGGATGTTCAATCTTGTAATATTAATATAATAAATATATACTTAATTATTTATAATATAGAAATATATTGTATATTAAACAAATGATATTATTATACTATAAATATCATAATATAATAATATATTTAATATATAATTTATTTGTTAATAACAATGTAGGTAATCATTTGTTGAGATTTAATTAAATACAATTTGTTGCTAAAATTGACCTAGGATTATTATGCAGCTTTCAGAAAATTAAAAACAATTTTCCAGCTTTCACTGTATCCTCTTGATTTATGCCTACTGTTTTCCGACCATTTGTAATCAGTGCCTTGTGTCTTTATTTTACATTTACTTGGTGGAAAAAGTAGTCAGCAGTACTATATCTATTGCCCCTTAGTCATATACCTCAAACTAAAGAACAAACACAGAAATGTGTCTATAGATTATTCTTAATTTCAAAAAGTCCCAGTTCAAAAAACTCCAGTGTTGAAGCATGTATAAGAAATGTATTTTGCCATTTTGCTCAACAGGCCAAGAGCAGAGGTAGATCCCTTTCACTACACAGGGAGCACAGGATAATCCCTTTCACCTACACCCAGGGAGACAGGATATGATCCCTTTCACCTACCACAGGAGCACAGGATAGATCCCTTTCACCTACACAGGGAGCACAGGATAGGACCCTTTCACCCACACAAGGAGCACAGGATACATCCCTTTCACCTACACAAAGAGCAGAGGATAGATCACATTTACCCACAGCCGCTCATAAAGTCTCCCAGGATATCACATTTGCTGGTCATCATGAAGTTTGCAACCCCTGGAGAAGGATGTGTTCAGTTTATTTGGAATGGAAACGCTGCCTGTTCTGCGGCAAAGCTCAGCACCTGCATCTACTAAAATGGAAACTGTCACTCAAACAAGGAACCTTTAGAGAATCAACATTTCGAGCAGCCAGACCTGGTTTCCTACTGCCCGTGGCAGGCAGGAGTTCAGAGCTTCACCTCCAGTACTCTGATGAGATCATGGATTTGGATGTCATCTGAGAACTCAGCCCTGTTCCAGGCAGGGGCTGTTTGGGGACAGTGCCATGGTGCTGATTTCCAAGTGGACAGCAGGTCCAGTGAGAGGGCAAAATAGCAGCCACTACTAATATGGGGCGATGGGGACTGACATCGTCCAGCTGCACTTGTACCCCAATATTAACCCCAAAACATTACATAATGCACCGGCAATTAAATTTGCCCTCAGTATTATTGGGGCAAGGTGATCGCTGATAGCCACAGGTGAGAAATATCTGCAGAGCAAAATACAACTTATCTCAGAAGAATATAAGTTAATTCATGAAATAAATTCTGCTTTCAAGTCCAGAATGTATGTGAGATTCCCTTTAAAGGTAATAAAGGGAAAATAAAGGACAATACTTCTTAGAGTTAAGGGGCGGTGGTGACTGTAGCTGGGATCCTCCAACTACAGTCACAAATACGGTCTCGGGGAGGTGGTTCCCTCCTCCCTAAATACACACTGCATCTGAGTTGTTTCTAGGAGCACACTCTCCACCCTCCTCTTAGGGTAGCTGAATTACGGCCTCCCAAATATGTACACATCCTAACCCCAGAACCTGTGAGCATGTAGATGACATACCCAAGGGAGCCGAGGCTCTCGCTGGAATGCAGGTCACTGAGGAGCTGGCCTCGAGGTGGCAGATCCTCCTGTGTGATCCTGCTGCATGACCTGGACAGACCCAGTGCAATCACCAGGCTGTTATAAGGAAGACAGGGAAGAACAGAGAGTTGGGGAGAGAGTAAAAGATGCCACACTGTTTGTGAACATGGAGGAAGGAGTCACAAGCCAAGGAATTCCTGTGGCCTCTGGAAGCTGGAAGAGGTGGGAAAATGGGTTTTCCTCTGGCCCTTCCTGAAGGGAGGCAGCCCTGCCGATGCCTGGACTTCAGCCCAGGGAGACCCACTTCAGACTTCTGCCTCTGGAGTTGTAAGGTCCCAAGTCCGTGTTGTTTAAGACGCTAACTTAGTGGTCTTTTGTTACAGTAGAAATAAGAAACAAATACACCTCCACCCGCAATCCTTTTATTGAAATTTACTTTTTAGTTTCTAGTATTTAGAAAGGTGCTCAGTGCATGTGATGGACATGGTTCTTGAGGGAATGAATTCATTCTACACTATTCACGGGGAGTGGTGTTCTGACCAGACTCTTGAGGGTGGAAAAGGTCATTAAGAGTCAACACCTCCAGACTTAGCACAAGAATGAAAACAGGCCAGGCACAGTGGCTCAGCCTATAATCCCAGCACCCTGGGAGGCCAAGGTGGGCAGATCACCTGAGGTCAGGAGTTCAAGATCGGCCTGGCCAAGATGGCAAAACCTTGCTCTACTAAAAATACAAAAATTAGCCAGCTGTGGTGGTGCACGCCTGTACTCCCAGCTACTTGGGAGGATGAGGTGGGACAATCCCTTGAACCTGGGAGGCAGAGGTTGCAGTGTGCTGACATTGCACCACTGTACTCCAGCCTGGGTAACAGAGTAAGACTGTCTCGAAAAAAAAAAAAAAAGAAAGAAAGAAAGAAAATGAAGACAGATGTAGTTAGACTCTTGAGGGCAGACAGTTCAGACATTCAGGGCAGCCCTGGGCCACAGGCCTGGACAGGCCTGCACAGAGGTAGCTTCTGTATTCAGCAGGGAGGCCCCACGCAGACCCACACTGAGCTCCTAGGCCAGGGAGTGATCTCGGGGACCGTGGTGAGTCTCACACTGGAGTGAAAGTCTGCATAGCAGATGCATGAAGAGCGGGGGAAGCCTCCTCCTCTGTCTCCAATCAGCAGCCTCTTCTCAGGAATCAGAGTCCAGGGCTAGGCAGCTGCCCCCAAGCAGGGGACACGGGCCTGCTGAACATCCCACCTGAAGGACAGGCCCAGAGGAGGAAGGTGGTCTCCCAAGAGGGAGCCAGGAAAGGGACATGGATGCCCCCACCCTGTCATCACATGCATGAACGTACAGCAGTGAGCACCTGTGGGGCCGGAAGCCGCTTCCCCAAAGCTGTCCCATCCTAAGTTGCAGTGACTGAGGGAGAATTGTTCCTCATATTCAGCTGGCTGTGGCCTTCTCATGGCATCTGCCATAGGGTCTATGCCAACCACCTTGGAATTCAAAGGATAATCTGCAGCCTGCCCCTGAAGGTGAAAACACCACAGTGGCCCCAAAAGTTTCTCTTTCCAGGGAAGACCACCTCACATCCCTTGACCACATTCCCATGTGGGCTCTGAGCGGCCACGCCATTCTGCTCACACCTCGGTCTTCATGTCCTTCATTCCATCAGCAAGCAATGATCTGTGTCCTGCCCTGGGCTAAGGCCATGTATAATGTACCTTTGAGAGTGAGGAATGTATACAATTTTCTATTGTTTGTAGATGTGGCTCCTGCCCTGATTAAATGTATATTCTAAATGATGACTCAGAGGATAAATGAACCGTGCAGGTTTCATACTACCAAGAGCGAGAAGTGGTCAGGGATGGCCTTTTGGAAGAGGTGACATTTAAGCAGAGACCTAAAGAATGGGAGGAAGGCAGGCACTCAGGGGAAGGGAGTCCTGGGCAGCCAGAGCCATTGGATGCTGGGAAGTTCAGCCCAGTGAATTGCAGAGGATGCTGGGCCTATGAATTCGAACCTGAAACACAGATTGAGCTGCTGCCCTCAAGGAGGCTGCATTCTAGTGGGGGCGGGGAGGGGGGCAGAAAATTAATAACCACACAAGTAAGCATGTACATCCCACGTCAGAGGGGAGAGGACCGCTAAATGAAAGTCACACAGGGGCCTCCCTGAGCCAGGATCCAAAGACAGGGTGATGTGGACATCTCCAGAGGCCTCTCCTGGCCCTGGGAGGAGAACTCAGGAGAGGGCCCATGGCAGCCCAGCCCTGCATGAAGAGAAGGAACTGTACTGCGGACAGTGGGGGTAGTAGGGCCCCGAAGAAATGGCAGGATGACCAAGAAGTAGCCCCCTCATCAGGATGACCCCAGTATCCAGCCCTTAGGTCAGGCTGTGCTCTGCACAGCAGCCTGTGCAGTGGTTTGAGGGGGACCTCAAAGGAAAGGGTGGAGGCCCCCTTCTCCTCATTTCTGGCCCTTCTTGCTCACTCCCCACCACCGTGTGATGACAGGAGCCATTCACGGAGAGCTCCTGCTTCTCTTTCCAGGGCTCACTGTATTTGCACGAGGCTGGCCCCTCTCCTCTCCCATGCAAGCAGCCTGGGTCCCAAGAATGTGTGTGTCTTCCTGTGTTCACAGCAGGTGGGCAGAGGAGGAGCATGCCCCATTGCAGGGCACACAGTGACATCATGAGTTCTCTTTTCCTAGGGGTATTGACTCAGGTCACTGCCTGCGAGGGCTTGGCAGAAGGGGCTCAAAGCCTCTTCCAAACCTGCCCCACATCTGTAGGTGGTAAGCGACCAGTGAAACCAGCTGGCAAATGTGTAGCCGAACACAGTGGTAAAGGGGAGGGCACTGGGCCTGGAGTAGGGACACCAATGCCCATGCCCACTGCCCAGACACCCCTGACATGTGGGTTCAGAACTTGGCCTTCTGCACCTTCACTTCCAACTGTCGCCTCTGGGGTCCCTCCTAGCATGAATGTTCTTGGCTGCATCTTCTGCAAGCCCAGGGAGGGATCCTGATCAGAGAGTGGGGTGTCGATTGTTCAGTGCAAATTTGTCACAGCTCAGAACACGCCTTCCGCAGGACTGTGGGTCAATATAGCCATTTTCATCTACTCAGAGAAACGCCTGCTTAGTGAGGGGCAAGGGAGAGCTCGATCAGCATAACTTTTTAAAATAGTGACATAAGTATCTATCATTTCACTATATATGAATTTTTTAATATTTCCAATATAGATGATGCTGAATGTGGAATTTCATGAGATATGATTCCAGTTAGCCTGGGGGCCTTTGATTCCTCTAACGTTTTTTTATCAGGTTTCATCAGCTTTATTGGAAAATGGGATAGTGCCTTATTGGAAGCTAGGTGGAAATTTGTCAAACACTTAGCCATGCTATCAGTCTCCAGCAGTCTTTGCTACAGACACAATTATTGCAGTGGGGGTTTGGATTTTGAGAGCTCCCAGAAAAGAAAATATAAGTAAACACAGTACGAAAGCTCCTCTTACCTACGCAGCCACTCCTACGGGGAGATGGGAAGACTGGAGTAAACGAGAGAGATGATCATGGTGCATTCATTGAACTCTGGGGCAGACTACTCAAATGTGGAACTAGCAAAAACGACAAATATTTTCATGCTGGAATTAGGGAGAGACAATTGAATCTAGGCTGAAATTATTTCTTAAATGACCACGTGCAAGAGTGTACTACTTTCTCCAAATGGAAGCCCTAAGAGAGGTCTAAGGGGGAAAACTGAATTTTCTAGGGTATTTCCATGCTGAGGAGTGGGGTGAGAGTGAGACAGCAGTCGGCGTCAGGCCAGAGTGAGGTTGTGAGAAATCCACTCTGGGTGTTGGGTTCAGGAGACTGGTCAACAGTGTCGCACACTGCAGAGGCTCGGAGAGCGTGGTCCGGAAAGTCCTCTGAGTTGATCATTAAGAGGACTTCTCAGGGCGGTAGTTCTCTATGTGGGGTCCCCACACCAGCAGCATCACAGTTACCTGGGAACTTGGTGGAAATGCAAATTCCTCGGGGACTCACCGAAGAGCCAGTGAACAAGACACTCTGGAGTTGTCTTGTTCACAGTCCGTGCAGACAAAGCCTTCCGGGGAGCCAGATGCATGGCCCGGCTTGAGGACCAGGGTTCTGGGATGTTGCTGCAGCAAAATAGGATAGAGGCAGGAGACGCAGAGGAGTTCCATAAACAATGGAACAGAGAGAAGACTTTCAGTGTTAAGGAAATATATTTCCAAGATAGGGAATGTTTGGAGGCAAGGAAGACCGACTGTGAGAGGGAGGAAGTAAAGATGAGAGGGGGACGCAGGGCATCCCACGGATGCCACGGAGCAGGGGCAGGAGCTCAGGTGAGGGCAGAAGGGAGGGGAGGAGGATGCAGGAATGAAGCCTGATTAGGTGGACAGGAGATGGAGGAGGCAATGTCTTGGTTGGCTTTTCCTCCTGTTGTCTTTGAGAATATTATCTTCCAGATCGAACCTTCAATCTATTTGTGCACAGTCTAAGGCTTTCTCTAAGGCTTCCCTTGTATTTATGCTCAGGGAAGGTTTTGATGTATTCTTCAGTGAGCAGATTTCCTTCGTGATGATGAGAAGAGGCACCTTGTGTGCCCTGTAATGGAGTTGAAGTCGGCCTCCCTGCCTCTGACTCCAAGAGGCTGAGGGCATCCCAAAGAAAGAAAGGTCAGAGTATTTCATATTATTGATGACATCGTCAGCATTTTGGCACCATGGAGTTTTAAAATCCCATGAAAGGCTGACCAAAGGAATTTTAAAATATTGATTTCTTTGTAGCATAAGGGCATGATTTATTATCTTCTCCTGGGATCCCCATGGAGAGGAGACGAGGCTCAGATGCTACACCCTGGAGCTGCTTCTCCTGATGAGGCATTTAATGCAGACATGGGGGAACTGGAGACACAGGTGACAAACGATTAGGAAACAATTCACGTAGAAAATGGGAAGGGCCTGTTCAAACGTCAGAAAATCTTCAGTCGCCACAATAGAGCAAAAGATATAGAGCAATCACTTTAAATAAAACATGCGTCCACTCCACTGAGAAGGCATCTTGTTCCAGTAGAGACATCTCGGTCGGGGACACTCCTAGCCCACTGTTTTCATTTCTCTGTGGAGCACCCCTGCCTGGCACAGCTGCATGGCTACTCGTGCACTGGAGGAGATCTGCAGCTTTACATACTTGAGTCACTGATGCAAGAGATTTTTACATGACAGGCCCTGCGCTGAGAGCACGTGAGCAACAGCAGCCATTGTGAGATGCACCATGGTTTAACCCTACACCAGGAGCCCGGGGGCCTGGAGCTCAGTGAGCTGTGCAGGACTAGGATGTTATCACAAAACTAAAATGTATTTCCCAGGTAATTAGTACATCTCTTCAGCAAGTAAAAAATTAAATGTAATAGATAAAAAGGAGAGAGGAGGAAAAGAGAAAAGAGGGAGAAAGAGAGGCTGTTTCAGGGTAGAAATGGAGGGGAGCCTGTTCGGCGGAGTTGGTGTCAGCTGCCTCATCTTTAGGGTCTCAGAACTGTTTCGGCTCCCTTCCAGTTCTCTCTCCCTGCACACACTCTGGCCTAAACTTCACATGCTGTCTAACAAACACAAGAGAACTTCTGCAAGGGCCTGCAGTGCAGGCTCCCACAGCCTGAAGCTGCTGTAGAAACTTGGGGACCCTACCATGAACCCCAGGAGCCCCTAAGGGCCACTCTGCCTACCATGGGCCCCTTAGGGGTCTTCCCTTGGTGAGCTACGTAGCAGCGGGTCTGCCTGGGACCAGCAACGTAATCCAACTGGTTCTAGTCAAACTGCAGACAGCCTTGGTGCTTGGGACAGTCCCTCTGGGAGTCAGCCCACCTCCCCACTGGGCTCCACGGTAGCTTCTGGCTCCAGTGGAATCAAGCGAGGCCACCAAGCACCTCTTCAGCATCCTGAGGCCATGCCCAGAAGGGCCACCACCTCTCAGTGTGTCCACGGGCATGTCTGAAAGTCAGCCAGGACTCAGAATACCCAAGACAGTCCTCATGAGCCTCTTCCTCCAATCAGGTCCTCTGCCCTAGATCTGCCTCTCAGCCGGAGGCAAGAGCCCCCACCCTGGGCCCACCCTGGACACCTCCCTTCCCCACCCCCACACTCAAGGCTACTGGCCTGAGTCATCTCCTCTCCCAGGCTCCTCTTACACCTGTGCTTTTCTGCTGCCCTGCCCTCCCCTGATCCAGTCAGCATCGTATCACCTGACTCTCCCTTTGATTTTTGGGCCCCTAGATGTGTTCCACTCTTTTGCTGTATCCAACATGATTTTTTAAAAACGAAAATCCAATCCCCTAAGCCCTTTCCTTGAACAATCTCAAAGTAAAGATTTCACACTGGCAGTCCGCAAGATAAATCTGTTTTGAGAACGTGGTTTCTCTGGTTCACATTTTTGGTTAACAATTCAATCAGGAAACCAGCACCCTGGCCACCCAGTCCCACACGGTGTTAGATGCTGGCTCTGAATGGTGACTGCTCCTTTAAAAGAGGTGAGCTGACCACCCAGCCCTCATCATGCATGGACACCACCTGCCAGGTGTCTACTTTCTGTTTCTATATATTTTGTCTATTCTGGACATGTTTATTTCTCCTATCTACCTGTAATTAATTATATATTCTTTGACCCAAATCTTCCCATTACTACTCCCCTTAACCACCCTAACCTCTGGCAACATTGTTGTACTCTGTCTTTCTATGAGATCAGCATTTTTAGATTCTACAGGTCATGCAGTATTTGTCTTTCTGTATTTGGATGATTTTATTTAACGTAATGACTTCCGGGCTTATTCATATTGCTGCAAATGACAGGATTTTTTTTTTAATGGCTGAATAGTATTTAATAGTGTGGATAAACCACAATCTTTTTATCCATTCATTTGTTTGTTTGTTATGAAATGGGGTCTCACTATGTTGCTCAGACTGGTCTGGGCCTCCCAAGCTCAGGTGATCCTTCCACCTTAAATTCCTGAGTAGCTGGGACCACATCTATATGTCACCACAGCTGGCTAATTTTAATTTTTTTTTTTTTTTTTTTTTTTTTTGTAGAAACAGGTTCACCCATATTCCCCAGATTGATCTCAAGCTCCTGGGCTCATGCAATTCTTCTTCCTCAGCCTCCCAAAGCATTGGGAGCCACCACTCCTGGCCCATTCATTTGCTGGTTGATGGATGCGTAGGTTGAGTTTATGTCTTGGCTCTTGGGAATAAAGCTGCAATAAACATAGAATGTAGATATCTCTTTGACATCCTGATTTCATTTCCTCTGGATATATACTCAACAGTGCGATTGCTAAACATATGATAATTTTACTTTTTAGTATTTTAAGAAACCGCCATACTATTTTTCATAATGGCTGTACTAATTTACATTTCCATCTGCAGTGAGTAAGCGTTCTCTTCTCTCCACATCCTCGGCGACACTCATTATGCTTTGTCTTTTTGAAAACAGTCATTCTACCAGGTGTGAGGTGATACCTCATTGCAATTTTCATTTGCATTTCCCAGATGATTAGTGATGTTGAACATTTTTCATATATATTTTGGCCATTTTTATGTGTTATTTGGGAAAAAAAATCTATTCAGTTATTTTGCATTTTTTTAATAGGGTTATTGGTTTTCTTGCTATTGAGTTTGTATTTTGGATATTAAGCCCTTGTCAGATGTACGTTTAAAAACATTTTCTTACATTGCGCAGGTTGTCTTTCCACTCTGTTGTCTCCTTTGCTGTGCAAAACCTCTTTAATTTGATGTAATTCCATTTGTCCATTTCTGCTTTTGTTGCCTGTGTTTTTGAGGTCCTATCCCAAAAGAACTTTGCCCATACCAATGTTATGAAGCATTTTCCCTCTGTTTTCTTCTAGTACTTTCATAGTTTTGAGTCTTAAGCATTTAATTCATTTGGAGTTTATTTTTGTATATGGTGAGAAATAGGGTAAAATTCAAGTCTTCTGTATGTGAATATCTAGTTTTCCAACTTCATTTATCGAAAATATTGGTTTTTCCCCAGTGTGTGTCCGTGGCTTGTCAAAACTCAGCCAGCTTGGCTGGGCGCAGTGGCTCAAGCCTGTAATCCCAGCACTTTGGGAGGCCGAGATGGGCGGATCACGAGGTCAGGAGATTGAGACCATCCTGGCTAACACGGTGAAACCCCGTCTCTACTAAAAAAATACAAAAAAAAAAAAAACAACTAGCCGGGCGAGGTGGCGGTGCCTGTAGTCCCAGCTACTCAGGAGGCTGAGGCAGGAGGATGGCGTGAACCTGGGAGGCGGAGGTTGCAGTGAGCTGAGATCCGGCCACTGCACTCCAGCCTGGGTGACAGAGCGAGACTCTGTCTCAAAAAAAAAAAAAAAAAAAAACTCAGCCAGCTGTAAATCCACGAATTTATTTCCGGGCTTTCTATTCTGTTCCCTTGCCCTGTATGTTGTGTTTTATGACAGTATCATGTTGCTTTGGTTACTATAGCCTTATAGTATGTCTTGAAATCAGGTAGTGAGGTGCCTTTAGCTCTGTTTTGTTGTTATTGTTCTTGTTCAAGATGGATTTGGCTATTCAGGGTCTTTTATGGTTTCATATGAATTTTAGAATCATTTTTTTCTATTTCTATGAATAATGTCATTGGTATTTTGATGGGGATTTCATTGAATATGTAAATTGCTTTGGACAGTTTGGGCATTTTAACAAGGTTAATTCTTCCAATCCATGAACATGAGACATCTTTTCATTTATTTGTGTCTTCTTCAATTTCTTTCATCAGCATTTTATCATTTTTATTGTGGAAATCTTGCACCTCTTTGGTTAAATCTATTCTTAGGCATTTAATATTTTGTAGTTAGTATAAATGGTACTGTTTTCTTTATTTTTTGGATATTTTGTTATGAATATATAAAAACACTACTGATTTTTTCTTTCTTTTCAGACATAGTCTGCTTCATTGCCCAGGCTAGAGTGCAGTGGCGTGATTTCAGCTTGCTGCAACCTCCACCTCCTGGGTTCAAGTGATTCTCATGCCTCAGCCTCCCAAGTAGCTAGGATTACAGGTGTGTGCCACCATGCCCAGCTAATTTTTTGTATTTGTCATATAGATAGTGTTTCACCATGTTGGCCAGGCTGGTCTCCATCTCACCAACTCAGGTGATTCACCCACCTTGGCATCCCAAACTGCTAGGATTGCAGGTGTGAGCTACCATGCCTGGCCACTACTGAATTTTGTATACTGATTTTGTATCCTGAAATTTTACTGAATTCGTTTATTAGTTCTAACAGAATTTTTTTTTTTTTTGGTGGAGTTGTTAAGAGTTTTCTATATATAAGATCATCTTGTCTGCAGATAGGGACAATTTAACTCCTTTCCAAAAGGTATCCAATTTGGGTACCTTTTCAATACAGTACGAAGGGCATGATTTCATTCTCTTTTATGGCTGCAGAGTATTCCATGGTGTATAGGTACCATATTTTCTTTATCCAGTCTGCCACTGATGGGCACATAGGTTGATTTTATGTCTTTCATATGGTGAAACAAGTGTGCATTTGTCTTTTTGATATAATTATTTATTTACCTTTGTGTGTATACCCAGTAACAGAGTTGACGGGTCAAATGGTAGCTCTGTGTGACACATGAAAAAATGCTCATCATCACTGGCCGTTAGAGAAATGCAAATCAAAACCACAATGAGATACCATCTCGTACCAGTTAGAATGGCAATCATTAAAAAGTCAGAAAACAACAGGTTCTGGAGAGGATGTGGAGAAATAGGAACACTTTTACACTGTTGGTGGGACTGTAACTAGTTCAACCATTGTGGAAGACAGTGTGGCGATTCCTCAAGGATCTAGAACTAGAAATACCATTTGACCCAGCCATCCCATTACTGGGGATATACCCAAAGGATTATAAATCATCCTGCTATAAAGACACATGCACACATATGTTTATTGTGGCACTATTCACAATAGCAAAGATTTAGAACCAACCCAAATGTCCATCAATGATAGACTGGATTAAGAAAATGTGGCAGATATACACCATGAAATACTATGCAGCCATAAAAAAGGATGAGTTAATGTCCTTTGTAGGGACATGGATGCAGCTGGAAACCATCATTCT